>NC_134358.1:115049987-115349987 GCF_048569485.1 Anomaloglossus baeobatrachus | reverse complement strand
ATGATGGGCTATCCTTAAGAAAGGTCATAATCATCTGATCACTGGGGTTGCGACTAGAGATGAGCGAGGTTCGCCAATTTCATGTTCGAGTGATTTTGGGGGGTGTTCGAGACGTTCAACGAACTCGAGATTTTTGCTAAAAGTTCGGCAGTTCGAGTTACGTTCGAGAACGGTTCGAGCACCAAAAACGTGGCTTTTCACAGTAAGGCTATGTGCACACGTTGCTGTCTGCATGCATCCTGCATCCTCAGCACAATCCCTCTCTCTTTCCTACTCACGGATCACGGGTGCCTCGCTGCACGGCTGTCATAAATCTGCAGCGTCTTTTCCTCTTTTGAAACTGGCTGCCGCTTCATTATTCAATCAGGTATTCTGTGCTTTCCCCGCACACTGTCGCCCATGATTGGTTGAAGTCAGACACGCCCCCACGATGAGTGACAGCTGTCTCACTGCAACCAATCACATCCGCTTGCGGGCGGGTTTATATCGTGCAGTAAAACAAATAAATAAATAATAAAAAAAAATGCGGTTCCCCCATATTTCATACCAGCCAGGATAAAGCCACACGGCTGGAGGCTGATATTGTCAGGATGGAGAGCACCACGTTATCGGGAGCCCACCACCTTAACAATATCACCCAGCAGCCGCCCGGAATTGCCGCATCCATTAGATGCGACAGTCCCGGGACTCCACCCAGCTCATCCCGAATTGCCCTGGTGCGGTGGCAATCGGGGTAATAAGAGGTTAATCATGACAAGCGTCTCCCTAAGGCAGGCTTTGCACGTTGTGACATCGCAAGCTGATGCTGCGATGTCGCACACGATAGTCCCCACCCCGTCGCAGCAGCGATATCTTGTGATTCCTGGCGTAGCGAACATTCCTGGCGTAGCGAACATTATCGCTACGCCAGCTTCACATGCACTCACCTGTCCTACAACGTCACTCTGGCCGGCATCCCGCCTCCTTCCTAAGGGGGCGGGTCGTACAACGTCAGAGCGACGTCACACGGCAGGCGGCCAATCAAAGCGGACGGGCGGAGATGAGCAGGATGTAAACATCCCGCCCACCTTCTTCCTTCCGTATAGCCGCCGGCGGCAGGTAAGGTGATGTTCCTCGCTCCTGCGGCTTCTTACACAGCGATGTGTGCTGCCGCAGGAACGAGGAACAACATCGTACCTGTCGCGGCAGCGTAATTTTGAAAAAGTCGGAGCCTACGCCGATGATACGATAACAGCGCTTTTGCGCTCGTTAATCATATCATCTAGGATTTACACACTACGATGTCGAAAGTGACGCCGGATGTGCGTCACTTTCGATTTCACCCCACCGACATTGCATGTGCGATGTTGCAACGTGCAAAGCCACAGTAAGACACCTTCCATGATCATCCAGAAAGTGAAAGTAAAGAAACACACACAGTGAAAAATCCTTTATTTGGAATAAAAGACAAAAAAAATCGTCTTTCATCATTTTATTAAAATCCCCAAATACCCCTCCAGGTCCGAAGTAATCCACATGAAGATGCAGCAGCACCGTAGAACACGATCTCTGTGTCCTCGCTACGTAGCACTTGAAGAGAATCAAACTGTCACCTCAGTCTTCAGTCTTCTTTGCAGACCTCAAGATAATGAAATCTGCCTATGTTCCTTAGTGGAGCTAGTGGCTGAATGGAATAGTGGCTGAATGAATAGAGCGGTCGCCTAAGAAGCATAACTTCAGGAGTTCAAGTCCCGGCCGTGTCAGTAAAGAATTTTTTTTATTTTCAATCCTAAATTAATTAATTATTTTTCTTTATTTATAATTACTTATTAAATATTATTATCTTAATTATGCACAGAGGGGAGTAGCCGGACATCATCTATGAGCCGCTTCACGGAATGAGCTAGCTCTCTCTCTCTCTCCTCTCTCTCTCTCCCCTCTCCCCTCTCTCTCTTCTCTCTCTTCTCTCTCTCTTCTCTCTCTTTCCACTGATGCATCAGCTGATTGTATAAATGGCTTTTATACAATCAGCTGCTGTGTCATGTGATTTAGGCCCTTGAACCTGACAGATCATCTGATTGCTTTGCCTTCCAGCAAACCGATCAGATGATATTGGACCCGGATTGGACGACGTGGGACCCTTGACCCAGGATTACTGCGGAGGGGGGTTCCTTATTTCAATAAAGATGGAGTCACTAATTGTGTTGTGTTTTATTTCTAATAAAAATATTTTTCTGTGTGTAGTGTTTTTTTTCATCTGTACTAGAAATTCATGGTGGCCATGTCTAATATTGGCGTGACACCATGAATTTCGGGCTTAGGGCCAGTTGATAATATACAGCTATCCCTAACCCCATTATTACCCAGTGAGCCACCCGTCTCCAGGGCAGCTGGAAGAGTTGGATACAGCGCCAGAAGATGGCGCTTCTATGAAAGTGCCATTTTCTGGGGCGGCTGCGGACTGCAATTTGCAGCAGTGGTGCCTAGAAAGCTTGGGCACCCTGAGCTGCGGATTCCAATCTCCAGCTGCCTAGTTGTACCTGGCTGGACACAAAAATTGGGTGAAGCCCACGTCATTTTTTTTTAATTATTTCATGAAATTCATGAAATAATTGAAAAAAAAGGGCTTCCCTATATTTTTAGTTCCCAGCTGGGTATAAATAGGCAGCTGGGGGTTAGGGGCTGCCTGCTGTACCTGGCTAGCATACAAAAACATGGCAAAGCCCACGTAATTTTTCTGGGGGGCAAAAAACTCTTGCATACAGTCCTGGATGGAAAAAGAGGGGAGCCAGCACTGCTTGTGAATGGCTTGCAACAATGAAGAAATAAAAAGTGTAATATTCACAAATTCGTTCCTACTGTAAAAATTCAATGAGATTTTTTGCAAATGATTGATCAATGATTTGAGCCCCCCTGCCCCGTCACGGCAAATCTCTATAGGGGGGTCCCTAACGCTATATTATAAATTATTATGTACCATAAGGTCTCATATAATGAGCAGGACCATATGAAGACACCACTTACCTGAGACATGTCTGAACCGCTCCCATGCTACTAGGACTGACAAGCGCGAATAACACCACCTGCCTGAACCTTGTTCCGCCCTCATCCATGTTTGCTGGTCTGGCACTTTGAGGGCCAGTCCTGACATTGTGCTGGTGTGTGTGGTTCTGCCACACACACTGGCACCTGGGCTGCCTTTATTCGCAGTTGTTAGTCCTAGTAGCATGGGAGCGGTTCAGACATGTCTCAGGTAAGTGGTGTCTTCATATGGTCCTGCTCATTATATGAGACCTTATGGTACATAATAATTTATAATATAGCGTTAGGGACCCCCCTATAGAGATTTGCCGTGACGGGGCAGGGGGGCTCAAATCATTGATCAATCATTTGCAAAAAATCTCATTGAATTTTTACAGTAGGAACAAATTTGTGAATATTACACTTTTTATTTCTTCATTGTTGCAAGCCATTCACAAGCAGTGCTGGCTCCCCTCCTTTTTCGTTTACTGGTCAGGTGGTCGACCGCCACCATGCCGTGCACGCCCAGTGTGGTTTGCAAATTCCTTCTGTAGCCATCAAAATTCAGTTTGGTGCTTGTTCACACACAGCCACCGCCTCCTGCTCCAAGGCATCATTATTTAAACACCACCTGCCTGAACCTTGTTCCGCCCTCATCCATGTTTGCTGGTCTGGCACTGTGAGGGCCAGTCCTGACATTGTGCTTGTGTGTGTGGTTCTGCCACACACACTGGCACCTGGGCTGCCTTTATTCGCAGTTGTCAGTCTTAGTAGCATGGGAGCGGTTCAGACATGTCTCAGGTAAGTGGTGTCTTCATATGGTCCTGCTCATTATATGAGACCTTATGGTGCATAATAATTTATAATATAGCGTTAGGGACCCCCCTATAGAGATTTGCCGTGATGGGGCAGGGGGGCTCAAATCATTGATCAATCATTTGCAAAAAATCTCATTGAATTTTTACAGTAGGAACGAATTTGTGAATATTAAACTTTTTATTTCTTCATTGTTGCAAGCCATTCACAAGCAGTGCTGGCTCCCCTCCTTTTTCAGTCCTGGATGGAGTATGCTGAGCCTTGTAGTTCTGCAGCTGCTGTCTTTCTGTATGGAGGAGAGCAGACAGCAGCTGCAGAACGACAAGGCTCAGCATGCTCCATTCACTAGTGTATGCAGGAGAGAAGACAGCAGCTGCAGAACTACAAGGCTCAGCATACTCCATCCAAGACTGTCTGCAGGAGTTTTTTGCCCACCCAAAAAATGACGTGGGCTTCGCCATATTTTTGTATGCTAGCCAGGTACAGCAGGCAGGTACGGCTGCCCCCAACCCCCAGCTGCCTATTTGTACCCGTCTGGGAACAAAAAAAGTAGGGAAGCCCTTTTTTAATTATTTCATGAATTTCATGAGATAATTAAAAAAACAATTGACATGAGCTTCGCCCCATTTTTATGTCCAGCCGCGTACAACTAGGCAGCTGAGGATTGGAATCCTCAGCAAAGGTTGGCCTGAACTTTCTGGGCCCCTCTGCTGCGAATTGCAGTCCGCAGCCGCCCCAGAAAATGGCGCTTTCATAGAAGCACCATCATCTGGCGCTGTATCCAACTCTTCCGGCTGCCCTGAAGCCGGGTGGCTTGCTGGGTAATAATGAGTTAATACTAGCTTTGTTTTACTAGCTAGTATTAAGTCAGAGATTCTTAATGTCAGGCAAGTTTGACCCGGCCATTAAGAATCTCCAATAAAGGGTTAAAAAAAAAGACACCACACAGAGAAAAAATACTTTAATAGAAATAAATACACAGACACACTTATAGACTCCATGTTTATTACTCCCTGTCAGCCCTCCACTTCCATGGTTTTCTGTCTTCTTTCTCTCTCAACCAATGCAGCTCTGCTACATCAGACAGCGCTGCATGGGAGGAAGACGCTGCTGCTCCCCGTGCAGTCTATTCACTCAGTGAGTGAGCAGAGTCTGCAGGCTGTAAGCGGTGACATCACCGCTGAGAGCCGGGTTGCTATAGCAACGGTGATCTCCGTTATTGACCGGCTGTGGCAGCCGGTGAATAACGGAATAGGGAAGCAGAATGGGGAAGCCGACCATGTGCCAGAGCATTTCGCCGTTACACGGAGATGCTGGAACGATCACTGCGTACCGGAGAGATGCAATGACAGAACCTAGCAATGATGTCTAGCCATGTGACCAGTCTGTAGCCAATGAGATAATAGACACGTGACTGGTCACATGCTTTTTTCACGCCATGGAAGGTCCTATCATCAGTGCTGGTTACCGGGAGGACGCAGCGATTATCGGAAGGAAAAGCGGCGGGAGACAGAGTGTAGAACGCGTCGCGGGGACCTGTAAGTGTAATGGCAATGTTTATTAACTGTATGTGTACATTTATACTGTGTTTTTTTGTGTTTGTGTTTGCCTGCCATTGGTTTCAATGGGGCTCGAGAGGTTCGTTGAACCGAACCGAACTCAAGCCTTCAGAGGCTCGCTCATCTCTAGTTGCGACACCCGGCACCACTACTGATCAGCTATTTCCTGTCCTGGCGGGGGCTGTTGAGCTGAATTGATTCAAATAGGAAGTGGATCTGCAGTACCTGCCTGTGACCACTATTCCATTGTCAGTACAGCTCCACAAATCAGCACATCTGGCCGTCGCCAGCATCGGGAACAGTTGATTGATGGAGGTGCCAGGTGTTACACTCTCATGATCAGTTATTAACCTATTCTATGTAATGCCAGCATCTTTGCATGGTTCCTCTCCCGCCTCCCAGCAGGGACACCAACATGCTGCCATGGCCACCCTGCAAGTCCATAACCACGGTTGTCTGCACCCATGTCAGCCATGTTCCCCAGGTCCTAGGGCCAACGCACATTGTGCAGGTCTCCTGGCAACCTGCTTTGGGCATATGTGTGCTCCCCAATTCTTAAAGGGGCAGTGTGTTCACTATGGCTGCGAAGCACAAGGTACTTAAGGCACCATCCCCTGTAGGGAGGTTTCTGAGCAACGTAAGTCCTAGTGAGTTCCTGACTACTAGTACTGACTCCTGAACCTATCTTGTACCTGCCTAAACCTGTACCTAAACCCATCCTGTAATCTGCCTGTGTCTCCAAACCTGATCTGTCTTTGTTCTAGTGTCCATTCTGCTTGTGATCCTGCATGCTTTCTGTCTGTTACCCTAAAGTTGTCACTCTGAGTCTGTTCTGTCAGCCATTCAGTACCTGCATCCCTGACCATTGGGGTCAGCTGCAGCAGTACCAGGGACTGCCCTGGAATGGTGCCTGGTGTCTACTGGTAGCCATGTCCAACCACACCATTAGAGGTTCTGGTTTATTCTTAATAGACAGTTATGTCCTGTCCCTCCAGGATAACCCTGGCTCGTGGTGCAGAGGGTCCACACCCGCCAGCGTGACAGTATTCCCAGTCCATGGACCCCTCTGACTCTAACACTCCTACGCTTCCAGAGTTGTATCAACCGATGACCCTCCAATGGGATCAGTAGGATCAGATTCTGACCTATCTGCAGTCAGTTAACAGCCGCTTGAACACTATGGCGCTGGCTACTCTATCTGTAGCTGTCCAGGCATCAGTCACTATACTGTCTGCTAATCACACACCTGGTCCTGGTCTGCATCTGCTCCACAGCAGTTTAAGGCTATGTGCGCACGTTGCGTAATTACATGCAGTTACACTGCGCTTTGTAGCGCAGCATAACTGCATGCATCCTGCATCCCCTGCATAATCTATGGAGATTGTGCTGGGGCCGTGCGCACGTGGCGTCTTAGAGCGCAGCGCTTCGGCTGCTGCCCGAAGCGCGTGTTCTAAGAAGTGACATGTCACTTCTTCCGTGCGCTTTGCCGGCAGCCCCTGCTCTGTCTATGGCAGGAGCTGCATGCAGAGCGCACGTTCTCTGCCGGCACCATGCGCTTCAGAACGGAGCTTTTCACCTGCGCTCTGAAGCGCACCTTTTAGGTGCAGTGCAGAGCGCACACGTGTGCACATAGCCTAACAGAGATTCTAAGCAATGCCGTGGTTTAATCAACCAGTGCACTCTGCACTGTGAACTGTTGGCCTAACAATTTCCCTCTGACCGGACCAAAGTAAACTTCCTAATGTCTCTCCCATTAGGAGAGGCCCTCGCATATCTCAACCCCTTTTGGTAAAAGGGGACCCCATAACCTTCTACCTGTAAGCCTTCATGGGGGTATTTCACAATGTCTTCTACCTTCTGGGCCAAGTCACCTTTACAGAATCTTCCCTTCTCAGGCTGTGTCAGGTTTGTCTAAAGCTGGGGTCACACTAAACGACAGCGACAATGACGTCGCTGTTACGTCACCATTTTCTGTGACGTAGCAGCGACCTTGTAAGTCGCTGTTATGATCGCTGCTTAGCTGTCAAACACAGCAGCCGAAGCAGCGATCATAACGACACGCGTCGCTGTGCTGCAACATGTGCAGAGAGCAGGGAGCCGTGCACACTGAGTGCTGGCTCCTTGCTCTCCTAGCTACAGTACACATTGGGTTAATTAACCCGATGTGTACTGCAGCTACATGTCACAGTGCAGAGAGCAGGGAGCCGCGCACACTGCTTAGCGCTGGCTCCTTGCTCTCCTAGCTACAGTACACATCGGGTTAATTAACCCGATGTGTACTGCAGCTACATGTCACAGTGCAGAGAGCAGGGAGCCGCGCACACTGCTTAGCGCTGGCTCCTTGCTCTCCTAGCTACAGTACACATCGGGTTAATTACACGATGTGTACTGCAGCTACATGTGCAGAGAGCAGGAGCCGGCGCTGGCAGTGTGAGAGCAGCGGAGGCTGGTAACGAAGGTAAATATCGGGTAACCACCTTGGTTACCCGATGTTTACCTTGGTTACAGCTTACCGCAGCTGCCAGATGCCGGCTCCTGCTCCCTGCTCGCTTCATTTCGTCGCTCTCTCGCTGTCGCACACAGCGATCTGTGCGTCACAGCGTGAGAGCGACGACCAAAAAATGAAGCTGGACATTCAGCAACGAGCGGCGACCTCACAGCAGGGGCCAGCTCGTTGCTGGATGTCACACACAGCGACAGCGACGGGACGTCGCTGCAACGTCACAGAAAATGGTGACGTAGCAGCGACGTCGTTGTCGTTGTCGCTGTGTGTGACACCACCTTAACTGTAGGCCAGTATGCCATCTGTTCCCGCACCTTGGCCTCTGAGCTTGGTTGGAACAATGAATCACTGGTAGTAGCCTTCTGGGAGGGACTAGTCAGGAGAATTAAAGATAAACTGACTAATCAAGACATTTCTGCCTCTCTAGATGACCTTGTTTCCCTGGCAATCCAGATCGATCTCAGGTTTCAAAGGCACAGCAGAAAGGGGACACGTGAGAGGAGACTGATGCATCTGGAAGCATTTTTGCAGAGGCCACTCCTCCCCCAGCCTTCTGCATCTGCTGCTACTCATGAGCCTGTAAGGGGTGGGCAGACCCCTTACAAGGAGGCGTCGTTTTCCCCTGAGAGTTGTTAATGCTGATGTTAATGAAAAATGTTTTTACTGTTTTAGTGGGTTCCCCTAGTGGCCGGGTGGGACGGCTGTCCCCATAGAAACAGGGCAGAGGAAAGGAGGAGCCGGCAGCAAATAGGGGAGGGAGAAAAGGGTTAAAAAGGAAAAAATTAGAGCCAGGGGCAGTTGAGTCCGGGACGGGAGAGAAGAAGCAGAAGGGGCAGAGTGTGGAAGCTAGGTGGACAGGAAAGCGAAGGAAAAGAAGAGAAGAAGTGTCCTCAAGGGTGAAGCAGAATTGGTGTGGGTCCAGTCTGTGTTAGCCGGAGTGGGAGCCTAGGTGAAGTGGAGTAGCCGGGCACATCCCCACTAGAGGAGACGTCCAGAACAGGTTTTCCCCTAGCAGAAGTTGTGAAGTCATCTGATTTTTTGCCTCTGTTATGAAGAAGTGTACAATAAACATGCCTTCTGGTTCAACCGACCTACGTCTGCAAAGTGTTTGTACATCTGACGGCGTTATCTGCACCACCACACTCTGCCCCACCAAGTCATCTCCTGTCCCAAAAGTGACGGCGGAGCCAGGGGTAAGCCTGATAGAAAATGGGGCCACGACTACAACCCCCGAGGCACCCCTGGCACCCCGTTACAAGCCTATAAAGGCTGACAACTTTAGTCTGGCTAAGCAACGTCAAGAACATTGTCGTGCGAAGGGATTGTGTTAGTACTGCGGTAGCATGGAACATCTCATCCACTTCTGTCCCGAGAAGACAGAATACTCCTAAGTCTAGGGTCTGTTTGAAAGGTAACTCTAAGCGAGAGTAATTCCTCTCATCCATTGACTCTATCTGTGTCTGTGCCTTGTGAGATACCTGGTTCACTGAGATGGCCTGCCTGGATTCTGGTTTGGTTGAAAACGTCTTGCAACAGGCCATGGTGGATCAGTATAGGATTCCCATCCGACATCTACAAAAAACACTGTTTGTCTCATTTGTCGATAACAGAGCTTTATCCGAGGCCATTTTTTTCCTTACTGAGCAGGTGTTCTGTGTAGGAATGCTGCATATGGAAAGGATCGAAGTTTTTGTGTTACCTGGACTGTCTTTTCCCCTGCTTCTGGTTCTGCCGTGATTGCAAATTCATGAGCACATCTTAGGCCCTGTGCGCACTAGAAAATGGAATTTTCTTAAGAAAATCACGCAGGCTCTGAAAGATTTCTGCACCCGCGGTAAAAAAAACCCAAAAAACACACCGAAATCTGCATGCGTTTTGTTGCATTTTGTTGCGGTTTGGTGTGGTTTTTCCACGGGTAGGTACATGTATTTTAATGCATTCAATGCAATAAAGCACATTGAGAAAAAAAAAAAGGTAATTTCCTTCTGAGATAGATAGATGGATAGATAGATGGATAAATAGAAGGATAGATAGAAGGATAAATAGATAGAGGGATAGATAGACAGATAGATAGACAGATAGATAATCAATAGGTAGAGGACAGATCAATCAATAGATAGAGTCCCTGTGAGGACACTGCAGTTCTCACTGGAGTCTGGCAGTCTGCGGTAAGCTGTAACCACGGTAAACATAGGGTAACCAAGAAGCCCTTTCCTTGGTTACCCGATATTTACATTAGTTACTAGCACCGCCACTCTCAGGCTGCTAGTGCTGGCTCCCTGCTCCCTGCATACGTAGTTGGAGTGCACATCGGGTAATTAACCCGATGTGTACTCTGGCTAGGAGTGCAGGGAGCTAGCGCTAAGTGGTGTGCTCTCACGCTGCCAGTGCCGGCTCCCTGCTCCCTGCACACGTAGGCTGGAGTGGGTTAATTACCCGGTGTGTACTCTGGCTAGGAGTGCAGGGAACAGCGAGCCGGCACTGGTAGCATGAGAGCGGTAACTAAGGTAAATATTGGTTAACCAAAAGAAGTGCTTTCCTTGGTTACTCGATATTTACCTTAGTTACGCTTCCACGTGTCGCTGCTGGCTGGGGGCTGGTCACTGGTGAGATCTGCCTGTTTGACAGCTCACCAGCGACCATGTAACGACGCAGCAGCAATCCTGATAAGGTCAGATCGCTGGTCATGATCGCTGCTGTGTCGCTATGTGTGACACCACCTTTACTGGTCCTCGATAAGAAGGAAGCTAAGGCCTTGCCCCCACAAAGGTGATATGATTGTCCTATTGATCTGCTTCCAGGATCCTCTCTACCTCAAGGATTTGTTTACCCACTGTGTGAGGCAAAGACCGAGCCATGTCCGAATACATCAAGAAGAATCTGGCAAGGGGATTCATCCAGAAGTTTTCCTCTCCAACAGGAGCTGGATTTTTTTTTTTTAAGAGAAAGTAATGGAACTCTCTGGCCTTGTATTAACTGTACAGGTCTCAACTAGAGATGAGCTGACCTGTTGAAGTTTGGTTCAGCACTTGCAACCAAATTTGAAATTAAGATTGGTTTGGGACCTAAACTAGACCTGAATCCCAATGGAAGTCACTAATTGGGCAGTTTGACTCTCCACCTACAGTACAGACCAAAAGTTTGGACACACCTTCTCATTCAAAGAGTTTTCTTTATTTTCAGGACTGAAAATTGTAGATTCACATTGAAGGCATCAAAACTATGAATTAAAACATGTGGAATGAAATACTTAAAAAAGTGTGAAACAACTGAAAATATGTCTTATATTCTAGGTTCTTCAAAGTAACCACCTTTTGCTTTCATTACTACTTTGCACACTCTTGGTATTCTCTTGATGAGCTTCAAGAGGTAGTCACCGGAAATGGTTTTCCAACAGTCTTGAAGGAGTTCCCAGAAATGCTTAGCACTTGTTGGCCCTTTTGCCTTCACTCTGCGATCCAGCTCACCCCAAACCATCTCGATTGGGTTCAGGTCTGGTGACTGTGGATACCAGGTCATCTGGCGTAGCACCCCATCACTCTCCTTCTTAGTCAAATAGCCCTTACACAGCCTGGTGTTGTGTTTGGGGTCATTGTCCTGTTGAAAAATAAATGATGGTCCAACTAAACGCAAACCGGATGGAATAGCATGCCGCTGCAATATGCTGTGGTAGGCATGCTGATTCAGTATGCCGTCAATTTATAATAAATCCCCAACAATGTCACCAACAAAGCACCCCCACACCATCACACCTCCTCCTCCATGCTTCACGGTGGGAACCAGGCATGTAGAGTCCATCCGTTCACCTTTTCTACAAAGACACAGTGGTTGGATCCAAAGATCTCAAATTTGGACTCATCAGACCAAAGCACAGATTTCCACTGGTCTAATGTCCATTCCTTGTGTTCTTTAGCCCAAACAAGTCTCTTCTGCTTGTTGCCTGTCCTTAGCAGTGGTTTCCTAGCAGGTATTTTACCATGAAGGCCTGCTGCACAAAGTCTCCTCTTAACAGTTGTTCTAGAGATGAGAATGTGTGTCCAAACTTTTGGTCTGTACTGTACATGTAGTCAGCCATAATCAGATAACTTCCAGAGGTGAGTGGGCAGAGTTTTCTCATTTTGTTTGGTGCACACTACATTCAATCATGCTATTCTTACCCAAAGTACGAGCTGTTCAAACACTGCAAGCAGCTCACACTGGGCTGAGCACTGAGCGTACGTGAGCACAGCGATGCTCCCGTGAGTTGTGTTCATTCATAAATCACCTGAACTCCCAATCCAAACTTTATATTTTTCTAAAGTCTGTGTTTGATACAAACACTAAACACCGATTCTCAGGTTCACTAGTCTCAACCAGATCAATATCAAGAACAAATATCCACTTCCTCTCATTCCGGAATATTCCGGGATTGTTGAATCATCTGAGAGTTGGCTTGATCTTCACCATCATCTTCAAACCCAAGCTGAGTGGAGCATACAACCTGATTTGCATTCTCCAGGGGTAAGAATGGAAGACCTCCTTTAACACTCAGGACAGTCACTATGAGTACTGTGTTATACCGATTGGGCTCAGCAATGCCCTAGTGGTCTTTCAAAAATTTGTGATCTTGTGAAATCTCCTCTACTCTTGTGTGGTGGTTTATCTGGATGACATCCTAGTCTTCTCACCTGATCAGCCTACTCATAGGATGAATATTCGCCAGGTCTTGCAGAGACTCCTGGGAAATCACTTGTATGCCAACTTTGAGAAGTGTATTTTTGAGCAGACCTCTCTTCCCTTCCTTGGATGTATCATCTCTGACATGGGACTGAAAAAAGCTCCTCAGAAGGTGTCTGTGATTCTAAAATATCCTCATCCTGATGGCATTAAGGCAATTTAGTGATTTTTGGGATTTTCTAACTATTTACCTCCAATTTATACTTCACTTCTCGTCTCAAACAGCCCCAATTTCTTTCTGAATCCACAAGGGTGCCAATCCAAAGATTTGGACTCTGGAGGCTGAGAACGCATTTGTCTCTTTGAAACAGGCCTACTCTTGTGCTCCTGTGCTGCATAGACCAAATATGAGCTAAAAATTCTTACTAGAAATGGATGCTTTATCCTATGGGGCCCGGGGCAGTTCTCTCACAGTAATCTTCCTCTGGGTGAATGGTTTGCTGTGGATTCTTCTCCAAGGCTTTTTCCACTCCAAAACGCAACTATTCAATTGAGGAATGTAAGTTTTTGCCAATAAAGATGGGTTTGGAGGAGTGGCATTATCTTGTTAAGGTCGCTGTCCATCCCATATTTATTTACATCGACCACAAGAACTTGGCCTACTTGCAGTCAGTACAGAGGCTGAATCCCCACCAAGCTCGATGGTCACTGTTTTTGACAGCTTTAACTGTCTTCTCCATTTCTGGCTGACAAACAACAACGTCAAAGCGGACGCACTCTCCAGGTCCTTATTATCTACCGACAAAGAGGAAGAGCCTCGACATATCATTGGCACAGTCAAGATGGTTACTCTCTGTTTAGTGAACTTGTCTTGGGTTCCATCTGGGAAGATTTCATCTTGGAATCAGATAAAAAGCAAGTTCTGCTGTGGAGTCACTCATCTAGGCTGGCTGGTCACACTGGGTAGAGAAAGACGACTCTTTTATCCCGCAACATTATTAGTGGCCAACCCTGAAAAAAAAGACATTGTGGAGTTTGGTTCTGCTTCTCCTTTGTGTGCACAAAACAAGACCCCTAAACAACTTTTGTTTGGACAGCTGTTACTGACACACCCAATGAGGCCTGGGGTGACTCATTACCGGGCTGCGGTTCTGCTGCTGGGGCGCCGTGGTGGCCAGGCCCGGCTCCGTGACCCCGGAAGTGTTGTTTAATAAAGATGTAGGGGATGATGGGAGTTATTCGTGATGCCGCTTGCAGTATGCAGCAAGTTTGGTGCCACCGCTGTGAGACAGGGACCTCTGGGGCATATGGTGACGCAGGTTGGATGGTGTAGCTCTCCACAGGTACCTGCTCCAGGCGGCGGGTCTTAGCTCCTCTTTCTCTCTCCACACTTCACTAACTGAATGTTTCCACTTGTGCTACTGTGTTCCCACTCAGCAGACTCCACTCCCCCTGCCTGGCTTTGGGTATAATCATGCCCTCTGCCATGTCTGATGTGGTGTTTCTGAACCTGGGTGTTGAGCTTTTCTGTGAACCAGTGTTGACCTCCTCCTTACCGAAGATGGTATACCACACCTCTGGCTGAGATGCAGTACCTCTGTGATGACTGAAGCCTCAAGGGCGCCACACATCCCCATAGCAAATCCCAGCACGTCCTCAGGCTGGAACAACAAAAATACAGTGTTCGAGACAT
This sequence comes from Anomaloglossus baeobatrachus, assembly GCF_048569485.1. Lineage (NCBI taxonomy): Eukaryota > Metazoa > Chordata > Amphibia > Anura > Aromobatidae > Anomaloglossus > Anomaloglossus baeobatrachus. The sequence goes on along the minus strand of NC_134358.1, from coordinate 115,335,760 downwards.
GCAAAACGTTTTGTTAGCTGTAAACATTTTAACATTTTCTTCCCTTTATGGGAGGCACTCTCTTGAACGTTACCAACATGATAAATTCTTACATTTCAATATAAAACTTGACATTATAAAACATTACATTTACATAATAAAACTTTTGTTGAAGAGAACGATGCCAAGTATCCCTGCACCGCTCCTGATCTGTGCAAATTTGTAGCTACAATAAACAATGTGGGGGACCCGCCACAAACAAACCCCCAACGTAGGCTTTGGGTAGGTGACAGAGCGTTCCTGATCACGCTTTATTTCTTCTGTCCCACCAGACAGGTTTTGTTTCCTGTGATCAATGAATTCTGCTAGAGGGCGCTGTAATCAGCACAACTATTTACAAAGGAAGCCCTGGCCACACATAGTCCAGTGGCCCAGTTGTCCATTTAAATCTCACATTATGCAGTATAAAAGAAAACATTATAAAAATATTGTCAAAACTTTCAAATTTATCTGATCAACTTGTACATTTCTTCAAGACTAGCTTACTATTTCTTATCTTCTTTCTGAGGGCTGGCTCCTGTATCCAGATTATTCTGCCTGCTCAATGGATAGCTGGACAGCTGTACAGCTTGATAGTCACTGGCTGTGGGGTCACTTGGGATTTCTGCACGACCTTGGCAAGGGCGGCTATACCTTTGGTCACCTCCTGCACTTGGAGCCGGAGGTCAGCCAGGGGATCACCTCCCAAGGTCTGCTCACTAGCCCCCACCATCGTACGAGTGGATGACATCACCCCCATGCACGGGACTGCTTGGGGATGAAGGAGGCCAGTGGTACTTGGAGCTGGATTTCACAGCACCCGAATAGCCCGATCTTTGAATTGGGCGAAGGGGAGGTCAGGGTTCTGCAGGGCCATTATATGCAGCAGTATTCAGTGGGCATCGGATAGGAGCCCCTCGATGAACTGGTCAGTGAGCAGCCGGTCCTCATCGCACACACCATCAGGGTCCAATTGCTTAATGACCCGCATGGCCTCCTGAAGGTTCAGAGCATAGTCCCGTACACTGTCCTGTACCCCCTGTTTGCATCCAAAGAATCTCATCTTTATCTCAGCTGCTGTGCGGGTGTCAACGGTGGCTTTCAGCATTGTCAGGATCTGCTTCACTGTTCCCTTGTCAGCAGCGGCGGACTGGAGTACCTGGGGCCCACCAGCACCATGCAGTTACCGTACTGTATATAACAGGGGTGAGATTCAAATTTTTAACAGGTTCTCTGTAAACCCCGCCCATTTGAAAACCACACCCATTCTGTAACCACACCCATTTTGTTAGCCACACCCATTTTCACGCAATTTCCTCAACCAAAAAATACAAGAAATTTAAAGTAAAATCTCCTTCCCCTTCCTCTCCTGTCCAGCACCAGTTGTTCCAGTCACTGTCAGTCTTATTGTATTAAATGATTTTTCTACAGTTTTTAACAATTATTACTAAAGGAACCCTGCTAAAATTGGAATGGACGACCTTCCTCATACAGATCTAATCCCATTATGGCCTCTTTCTCCTGCAGATCCCATCCCATTATGGCCTCTTTTCCCCTACACATCCCATCCCATGTGGCTCCTTTCACCCTACAGATCCCATCCCATTATGGCCTCTTTCCCCATACAGATCCCATGCCATTATGGCCTCTTTTCCCCTGCAGATCTCATCCCATTATGGCCTCTTTCCCTTGCAGATCCCGTCCCATTATGGCCTCTTTCCCCTGCAGATCCCATCCCATTATGGCCTCTTTCCCCTGCAGATCCCATCCCATTATGGCCTCTTTCCCTAGCAGATCCCATCCCATTATGGCCTCTTTCCCCAGCAGATCACATCCCATGTGCTCCTTTTCCCATATAGCTCCCATCTTATGTGGCCCCTCTCCCCATATAGCTGCCATCTTATTGCGGCTCCTCTCCCCATATAGCCACATATAGCTGCCATCTTAATGCGGCTCCTCTCCCCATATAGCCACATATAGCTGCCATCTTATGTGGCCCCTCTCCCCATATAGCCACACATAGCTGCCATCTTAATGTGGCCCCTCTCCCCATATAGCCACATATAGCTGCCATCTTAATGTGGCCCCTCTCCCCATATAGCCACATATAGCTGCCATCTTATGTGGCCCCTCTCACTGCATCTTCGGCTCACTGAGCACTTACCTGCTCCAAGCATCGGTGGCCTCTCCTCTGTCTTCCATCCTCCGCGGCTCTCTGCACACTAAGGGTATATGCGCACTAGGTGTTTTTTCACACTGCGTTTTTTGTGCGTTTTTGCTCACTGCTTTTTTATGCGTTTTTTTATCAGTGAACAATGCCATTAAAGATTGTTGAAAAAAAAGGTCTGATGTCATTTCCTTCTTCAATATGTTCTTCATTCTCCACTAGTGTATGCAGGAGAGCAGACAGCAGCAGCAGAACCACAAGGCTCAGCATGCTCCATCCAGGACTGTATGCAGGAGTTTTTTGCCCTCCAAAAAAATGACATGGGCTTCGCCATATTTTTGTATGCTAGCCAGGTACAGTAGGAAACTATGGGCTGCCCCCAACCCCCAGCTGCCTATTTGTACCCGGCTGGGAACCAAAAATATAGAGAAGCCCTTTTTTTTTTTTTTAATCATGAATTTGATTAAATAATTAAAAAAAAAAAATGACGTGGGCTTCGCCCAATTTTTGAGTCCAGCCAGGTACAACTAGGCAGATGGGGATTGGAATCCGCAGTATAGGGTGCCCAAGCTTTCTGGGCACCCCCTCTGCGAATTGCAGTCCGCAGTCACCCCAGAAAATGGCGCTTTTATAGAAGCGCCATCTTTTGGCGCTGTATCCAACTCTTCCAGCTGCCCTGATGTCGGGTGGCTCGCTGGGTAATAATTTGGTTAGGGCTAGCTGTATATTATCAAGTGGCCCAAAATTCATGATGTCACGCTAATATTAGACATGGCCACCATGAATTTCTAGTAAAGATAAAAAAAAACACAACACACAGAAAAATATTTTTATTAGAAATAAAACACAACACAATTAGTGACTCCATCTTTATTGAAATAAAGAACCCCCCTCCTCCGCAGTAATCCTGGGTCAAGGGTCCCGTACCGTCCAATCCGGATCCAATATCCTCTCATCGGTTTGCTGGAAGGCAAAGCGATCTGATGATGTGTCAGGATCAAGGATGTTAATTCCATGACACAGCAGCTGATTGTATAAAAGCCGTTTATACAATCAGCTGATGCATCAGTGCAAAAAAAAAATACACACTTCAGTGCAGACTCCTGTCAGACCGATCAACGCAGGACCCGGCGGTAATCAGCTGATGAAGTCTCCTGACGGCATCAGCTGATAGTTTAGCCGGCCGGGTAGTAAAAAGCCGGCGTCACCGCTGTCACTGTCACTGTCAGCTGATTCCATCAGGTGACCACATCAGGTGATCAGCGCCAGGTCCTGCAGCTATCGGAGGTGTCCCGGCCGTCTGCACACACCCAGAGCAGGGGTGGCGGTACCGGGAGAGGAGCTGAGAGCGGACATGGCACCGGGAGTCTGCAGACAGGTGAGTATGACATTTTTTTCTCTACTGTTCACTTTTGACTTCGCAGTTGTTTCCATCTCCTGCCCGTACATGCTTGCTTGCCGCCCTGGACCCCTGTACACCCCCCTGGGCCCCCGCACCCCCTCCGGGCCCCTGCTCGCTCCCCGGGCCCCCGCACCCTCCCCCTGGGCCCCCGCCTTCTATACTCACGTGCTGCTGCTCCTGCAGCCTGGCCTGGGGCAACGCCGGGTCCGTCCTCCGCAGCGCGATGCTGCCAGCACTCGCACAGGAAGGAAGCAGTTATCACTCTGAGACTGCTTCCTCCTGCAGTGTCGCTGGCTGCGCAGATGAGTCAGAGCCGTCCGGCACTGACAGTGACAGCAGGGAGAGCAGGGAGATCACTCTCCCTGCTTGCCACTGCAGAGGGAATGGGATTGTCACTAATCATATCGGCAATGTGCCGATATGATTAGTGAAATTACCGGCCGGGGGAGGGCCTCTCACACATATCCATAGGGGCCCAAGGGGGGTAGGGGTAGGGGCCTAGGGGGCGTGGCCATCAATAGCAGGGGCCCACCGGGGGTTCTCCCGACCTTCTGGTGGGCCAGTCCGCCCCTGCTTGTCAGCCTCTGACCAGGATTTTATCTCCCGCTGTGCTATACCCGTTTGCTGGCCAAGTAGGATATTTGCCTTCTGGTTTTCAGTCAAAGGGTACACCCAGAACAAACTATTCAGTCTCTCTTTGAAGTCACCCAAAGTATGGGACTCTTCTGAGTACTGTGGTAGCCATGCTGCTACAGAGATATATGGCTTTGAGAACGGGACTACCGGTGCCGCGGCAGCAGCTGGGTTTCCTTCCTCATTCTGCATCCTGTCGCCTCCCTTGAGTATTCAAGGGTTAACTCTTCAGCCACTCTAGCGGTGGGACTTTTCTTTGCGCCCTTTCTGGGTTTCACCCATGACGGCACGCCCCTTTTCTTCCTGTGCCGCGTGGTGAATGGTGGTTGTTGTTTTAATAAAGCGTGAGTTGCACAGTCTGTTAAGGCGCACACTACCCGTTAGGACGGGCATTGAATCCTGTTCATTATACCAAGTTGACACGCTCTCTGGGACCTGGGGCGACTCATTACCGGGCCGCGGTTCTGTTGCTAGGGCGCTGCAGTGGCCAGGCCCGGCTCCGTGACCCCGGCGGTGTTGTTTAATAAAGATGTAGGGGATGATGGGAGTTATTGGTGACGCCGCCTGTGGTATGCGGCAAGTTTGGTGCTGCCGCTGTGAGACAGGGACCTTTGGGGCTGATGGTGATGCAACTTGGATGGTGTAGCTCTCCACAGGTAGAGCTGGGCCCAAGTGTGGAAGATGGTAGTAGTTGTAGTCTATGATGGCAGGTGCAAGCGAATAATGGAGCAACACAGGAATGCAGTCTGAAGGTTTTTACTCACTGTAGCTGTTTACACATGCCAGGGACCACCTTTGGAGTGCTGGGATTCACTGTGATGGGCTCCAGCCAATCCTGGGTAGTTCGGAGTTCCAGTGCGGTGCACCTTTCTAAGTGTATTCTTTCCTGGTCGTCTCTGCGCTTGCTTCACCCTCCTGCCTTGTGCCCCCGATCACTAAACCCTGTATCAGTGCCCGTGAACCCTGTGGGGTGGCGTGAAGCTCTATCCCGTTGGTCCTTGAGGGTCACCTTCCAGTGAATTCATAGCGGTGATGGCTTTGGTGCATGACGACACCTCAGCCATTGGTTGTGCTAGTGGAGCCCGTAGGTTATCCTCTAGCTTATGGTCCAAAACCTGTGGTGTGACCCAGTCCTTCCACCTGTTGATTATGTGTGGAACAAGGCCAAAGAAGATGAGCTCCCGTGGTCTCTAGGACCCTTTCTGTTGGTGCCCGGGCCGAGCGGTACCTGTTCCAGGCGCAGGTCTTAGGTCCTCTTTCTCTCTCCACACTTCACTAACTGAATGTTCCCACTTGTGCTACTGTGTTCCCACTCCACAGACTCCATCCCCCAGCCTGGCTTTGGGTATAATCATCCCCTCTGCCATGTCTGATGTGGTGTTTCTGAGCCTGGGTGTTGTGCTTTTCTGTGAACCGGTGTTGACCTCCTCCTTACCCAAGATGGAATATCACATCTCTGGCTGAGGTGCAATACCTCTGAGGTGACTGAAGCCTCAGGGGCACCACATTACCACCTACCATTCCTTGTGCTCCCTGGCAGCACATAGCGATGGATTTTATCTTGGATCTTCCAGTGTTCTCTAGATGTTCCATCATACATCATTTCTCTAAAATGGCCCACTTTTCTCCTCTGTCTGGCCTTCAATCTGCTCCCTTGCTCACAGAGAAATTCACTCAGCACATTTTCCGCCTTCAGGGGTTGCCACTTCACATCGTAACTGATAGAGGCGTCCAATTCAAGTTCAGATTCTGGAGAGATACCTGTAAGCTTTTGAATATAACACTAGACTTCTCTTCTGTTTACCACGCTCAGTCCATGGTCAGGTAGTGCGCGTCAACCAGATCCTGACTAATTTCCTGTGGAACTTCACCAACATCAATGTCAAGCTTTTGCCTTGGGCAGAGTTCTTGTATAACAATTGTTTAAGTGAGGAATTTCAAGTTTTCCTTCTCCATTGTGTATGGTCAACAGGCCAATATTACCTTTACTGTGACTACCACTTCTGGCATCCCTACAGCCGATGTTCTCATTAAAAACTTCTTCAGTGTCTGGGAGGACATCAAAGCCACTGTTGTGAAGTTGTCCGAACTGATTAAGAGGCACGCGGAAAAGAGATGCTTGGATCCGTTTTGTTTTTGTCCAGCAGATAGTACCATGAGCAAAGCCACAACCATCTATCTCAATTTGCCATCTTACAAGGTTGGTCCTCGCTTTATTAGTCCTTTTGAGGTTCTCAAGCAAATTATTACTGTGTCTTAGAAGTTGAAGCTGCCAGCCTCATTACGTATACCTAATTCCTTTCATATATCTTTCCTCAATCCAGTTGTCCTGAATCATTTCTTCAAGTATCCTACTGCATTGCCTTCACCTGTCTGCTTGGACGACGTCTTTTAAGTGAAGACCATCCTGACAATGAAGAAGGTTGGAGGGAAAACCCTATTCTTGATGAACTGGAAGGGTTTTTGTCCCAAAGAAATATCGTGGAAGCCTAAGGAATGTATACATGTTCCACTTCTGAAGATATTCCTTTCAGCTTTGGAGAAGTGAGGGAGTCAAAAGGGGGGTTCTGTAACATCGACATCCCTGCATGGTCCCTCTCTCTCTTTCTGGCAGGAGAAAGAGAGAGAGGGCTACCACCACTCCCGTCTTGCAAGTCCATCCCCACATCTACCTATTCCTGTCGCAATATGCACCTCCCAGGGTCTGGGCACATTTCGCAGAAATCCTGGCAACCTGCATAGACTGCACCTGCTTCATAATACGGCAGTATGCATGCTCTGCAAGTGTTCTCAGCCTATGGCTGAGAAGTACAAGGTACTTAAATCACCCTTCCCTGTAGGGAGGTGCCTGAGCAACTTTAGTCTTAGCAAGCTTTTGACTACTAGTGCCATTGTCTGGTCCCTGAACCAGGACCTGTCTTGTATTTGACTGAATCAGTATCTGTTCGGTAGCCTGCCTGAATCTGAACCCACATTGTGATCTGCCTGTGTCTTCTAATCTGACCAGTCTGTGTTCCATTGTCTGTCCTGCTTGTTATACTGTATTCGTCCTTGCTGTTACCCTCAGCTCATCTTGCCTGTCACTCCAAGTCGGTCTTGTTAGCCATTTTGTATTGTTAGCCATTTTGTACCTGCATCCCTGACCCTCGGGTTCAGCTGCTGCAGGACCAGGGACTGCCCTGGAGTGGAACCTGGTGTCTACTGGCAGCCAAGTCCAACCTCACCATCAAAGGCTCTCGTGAATACCCGTTAGTCACTTAGTTACACCCCTTCAAGATAAACGTGGCCCATGGCTCAGTGGGCCCACACTCACCAGCATGACATATTAATGATAGTCCATCAATATAAAAGTCCTGAACAACCCATTTAATGTTTCCAGCTATAAGTATTTAAAGTATGGAACAGACAACAAAGGATTGTCTTTCACATGTTCTACTTGGAGTGCCCTATAGCTGTAGGTTGACTTGTCACTGTGGCTGAATTATAGTTGTAGGAAATGTATCTATTGAGCTTTCTATGAGTTTAATATTCCCAGTCATACTATTGAAAAGATTATACTGGTGCTGGTATTTAAAAAATGATTGACATATTGGATAAACTGGGAGAGAAATTGGTTGATTCACAAAATACTGTGACTTGTGCAGGAAATTGACTTATAGATATTGGTATCTGAGTCCTTTTCCAACATGTCTGCTTCTACTTAGTATATATCCCATTTACAAGGTACTAGTGGAGAAAAGTCATAAACACATTTACACAAAATTGCATTAACAAATGTAGCAAAGACAATTTTACATACATAAACTATGGATTGTTCTTCAAGGCTTTCACATAAGAAAATCTAATCATTTTAGTATAGATTATATGTCCAGGGCTAGATCCCTGTTGGTCTGTTTACTTGAAATTAGTTTATCAAATGTAGTTCTGTCTCTTACAGTTACAAGGTTAAATGTTGATGAAAACACCAAAAATCTAATTTAAAAAGACCTGAGTGACTGGTAAGAGTGATGTAAATGCATATATACTAAGAAGAATAGGGATATGTTCAAAAGTATTGGAGCCTGACATTGGATTGAGAAAATGTAGAGATAAAGGACCTGTCTAAGATAAGAGATCTTAACATTTTTGTATTGCATGATTTTTTCCCGTCTCCTGTCTTACAACAGTAAATAATTAGCTTTAGTATGATTTATAAAACCTCCTAATGCTGCTGAAAGTGTGGCGCCCCTGAGGCTCAGGCCACCACAGGGTACTCCACCCCACTCAGAGTGTTGTACTGATCATGAATCCAAAAGGACGTCGGTACCGATTTCATCATCCACATCCACATACACACATGGGTTGCCCCTTCCCCACTCAGGACTGGGCTAGGGTCGGGTATAAAATTGGTTTCCAAAAGTGTATGACATTTGCAGGATGCCATCACAATAGGGACCCCTATCCACTAGCTTAGGACCGGGGTAGAGGGAAGAGCGTCCACCAGGGGAAGTTAAGAGTCACATACGCAGTTTACAATGTTTTTGGGGAGTTCTCCAGCAGGAGAGACAGTGAGTGGACGTCTTTCCTGGTAGCTCCTGTGGGACATAGGAGTTTAACGGTCACTGTGGAGGATACCGTGATCACTAAACACTCACCTGAGGCTAAATTCTCTATCATTCACTAGTCAGGTCCTTTCCCCCTTTGCGCGATCATGTCCCTAAGCCCCTGCTCACCTTGAGCTAGCCCTGGCTACTGAGCTGGGCAGCAAAACACTAGTCTTACTACTACTAGAAAACAACATTGGGAGAGGGAAAACAGAAAAACAAATCGGACTAAAACAACAAATGGAACTCCACAGATTCAACAAGACATCTCTGAGAGGTCAGCATTGAACTATAACTAGCATATGGAAGAGTAAGGTGTGAGAATAAATAATGAAATAGAGTGGCAGCAAGGTGCAGCAGCTGGGATTAGAGCTATATGGACTCTCAGCAAGATCAAAAAGGAACTTGTAGCACCCCTGCAGTACCAGGTCCCACAAATGTAACCAATGGAAACCCAAACCCCGTTATATCCGTGCCGGCCAATACACCAGCACCTTCAGGCCACATACACAACCTCAACCCAGACTGGGAGACTGCCTAGTAACAGGTAAAAGGGGAGGGTACTGACTGGATGGTAGCCACCTTACCTGTAGGGAGAGACCCAGCGAGGGGGAGGGGCGAGTGGTCAGTTGGGAAGTTGGTGGGAGGAAGTGAAGAGGAGATTTAGGAGAAGTAGTCGGAGAAGAAGGAGAGGAGTGACGTAGTAGAAAGTGAAACGCACAGAAACTGACCTGAAGAACCTCCGGAGTGCTGTAATAGGAGTGAGGGACTGTGGAGTACGGAATCAGGACTCCAGGTGTTGAGGATAAGAATTGAGTAAGCTGAAATACTTAATTCAGCAATTTCACAGACGCAAATATGTAGTTTAGTTGATGTAGCCTAACATATATATTTATGAATGCTTTTGTTTCTTACTAACACACACATATATATATCTATATATATAAATATATATACATATATATATATATATATATATATATATATATATTCAGTGATTTTCCTTAATACAATATGTAAGCATATGTAACTTAAAGATGACTCCTACATCCTGGACAACACCCAAGATGATGAGCACAAGGAAGAATATCCAAAGTTTGGAACAACCAATCCAGTAGAGACTATGCAAATTGCTACACGCCCCGATCCTGACCTGCGATATTTGATTGCACTATATTTTGTCTACACCCTTTTCTTATCTACAACTATAACAATTACAGTGAACAATAAAGGAGAGAATTCTTTGGCGCTCGTCATGGAAGAAAGCTCATAACTGATCCAGAGTCTGTTATTTCTTTCTCATGTGCACACATGACATTATAATCTGAACACGGCAGTCAGACCTTAAGAGACCCTTTGTAGTCTCACCTCAACAGCTGGCGCCCAACGTGGGGCACTGAAAGGGTAAGCTAATTCTTCTTCAGCCTCGGACGCAGGGGGCTGCTCCCGAAGTAACCGAGGGTCGCCCGACAACGAGGATTGATCACCCTCTCATTTAGACTGCGGTAAGCTTCATATACATTGTATGCATCGTTTTGCCTGTGGTCCAGGCGATTTCTTGGTGAAAGGTGAGCAGTTGCTAGTCCGGAGAGGGGGTAGAACACCATAGACCTAACGTTGTGGCGATTAGCCGCCGGTGACCTCGAGAAGGGAAAGACCCAGACCCCTGGGTGCTGGGTGTATGTCATTAGAATCTGACTGCTCGTGTGTTATGGGGCTGCTAGAAGGAATAGGAGAAGGAGGTGAGCAGATTGCTGCGTCCTCTCTGCGCAGTTTTGGTGGGAAAGGATTCAGAATGGAGCTGGCCAGTCCAATTAGAGCATTATGTACACTCTGTTCAAGAAGAAATTGTTTTTTTCCTGCAGGAGCTGAAGGATTGCAAGAGGTTGTATAAAATTGGTGGAGTTACGCCCAGGAGGAAAAGTTGCAGCCCAGTATGATGAAAATGGGTAGTGTTAAGAATGTATGATGAGATTGTGGAGTGATCACTCCTTAGTTCAGTTTTTAAAATGCTCATAACAGGGATCATTCTAACAAAGAGAAAAGCTAGAGCAGAGACAGGCATCACTGCCGCCAAATCTGGAAAGGTGGGGGCTAGGCAGCTCATGAGGAGTTGCAGCTGAGCTGTCACTGAGGTTACCCGCGGCCACCGCTGCATCCACCGCTGGATCCAGTGACAGCGGGTAACCTCAGTGACAGTTCAGCTGATCGCGCGGCTGTCTTCAGTTGCTGTATGGAGGTGACCGGAGCGGCTGTGTCTGCTGCAGCTCCGGTCACCTCCATGCAGCAGCACTGGAAGCGACGCTGGACCATCCTGGAGTACGCCGGACAAGGAGGGCTTTTTGGGGCTGATTAAAGTGGTGAACCAGGGAATGTGTTTCTGTTTTTTTTTTCTAATAAAGGATTTTTTCGGGTGTGTGTGTGTTTATTTACTGTAATTTACAGATTAATCATGGAAGGTGTCTCATAGACGCCTGACATGATTAATCTAGGACTTATTGGCAGCTATGGGCTGCCAATAACTCCTTATTACCCCGATTTGCCAACGCACCAGGGCAAATCGGGAAGAGCCGGGTACAGTCCCAGAACTGTCGCATCTAATGCATGCGGCAATTCTGGGCGGCTGTTGACTGATATTGTTAGGCTGGGGGGCTCCCCATAACGTGGAGCTCCCCATCCTGAGAATACCAGCCTTCAGCCGTATGGCTTTATCTGGCTGGTTTTAAAATTAGGGGGGACCGCACGCCGTTTTTTTAAATTATTTAATTATTTATTTCACTACACAGTATAGACACGCCCACCGGCTGCTGTGATTGGGTGCAGTGTGACACCTGGCACTCAGCGTGGGGGGCGTGTCTCACTGTAACGAATCATAGGCGCCGGTGGGCGGGGTAAGCAGGGAATACGAGATTGTTTAATGGGCGGCCGGCTTTTTCAAAACAGTAAAAGCCGCCGCAGCAGTGTGAATGCCGTGCAGCGCCGGGGATCGGGGATCGGTGAGTATGAGAGAGGGGGTAAGAGGGATAGACTGATATGGACAGAGAGAGAGGGACAGAGATAGTGACGGACTGACAGAGATTAGTGATTGACAGACATTGTGAGGCGCTTCAGAACGCAGCTTTTCAGCTGCGCTCTGAAACAGACCTTTTTTAAGCTGCGGTGCAGAGCACACACCTGCGCACATAGCCTCAGACATCAAAATCGTATGATGGATGTCACACGTTACAATTGACTAGTTTCGTACTACCAAACGTCCAATGTATGAGGAATAAACGACGTGTATGCGATCACCGTATTTTCGTTCAATCTTGATCGCATGTAGGTTTCACACGCAAATACGTCACGAACGATGCCGGATGTGCGTCACTTACAACTTGACCCCGACGACGGATTGAAAGATCTATTGAAGTGTGTAAAGCAGGCTTTAGAGTTCAGGATTTCGCAAATAAAATTAGTTTGTTCCGACTCATTCCTGAATGATTAAATTAACTTTGCAGGGAAAATTAGATTTCTTGAGATATGCGAATTAGTTTTTTTCTTTTGTTTTTATGATGGTTTACATGGACAATATATTTTTATTTTGTGTCTCTGCATAAAAACTGCCAGTATTTTATTAATATTTTGGTTTTCCTTTCTTTCATGGATATTAGTGTACAGTATAAACGAACAGTGTTGTGTATCGCAAGGTCTCAAAATTCCCCAGCAATGTATATTGTTGCAGAGATATAGGTTATATCTAGTGTTTGTCTTGTTTGAGTTTTATAGTAATTTATTGCCTGCTGTCTTATTTTTCCTTTTAGAGAATAGCAGCATAAAACTGTGAACTTTGCCAGATTGGTGCCCAAAAACAAACAAAAGGGGGAAGAAGTAATCTACTATATTTTCCAGCAGTAGAGGGCACAGCAGACATATAGTAGAGAGAATCTGAAGCTGGCCCTTCCCCCGCAACAGTCATATTTACTGGATTACTATGAAACATATCTGTTAACTGAAACAGGAAAATTTTGTCCTATATGTTATTTATTTATTTATTTATTTAGTATTTTCAATCATGTGAAGTATAGATGACCACTAACTGTATCATGGTCAGAGTTAAGGTTATAAGAATGATCTAATGCATATTTTTAGTTTTTGTTTTCATAGCTGGAACAAGATGTTGGTCGATTCTGCACTGGATATACAACAGTTTACACAACATGAGGTAATCAAAATTTGAACCACTCCCTCCCCTGAATGGTTCAGCGATGTATTGATGCCCTCTCTGGATGGGTAGAACAGAAGTGGTTAAGATGGTTAAATGTGTATGTAGGTTGTAGAGCTTTCCTTTTGTCAAATGAGCCAGGTATACTGAAGAGAAAGTCTAGACCTGAGATGACAGTGATGGAGCCAGAGGAGATCAGTGAACGGGCCTAGAGTTGAGAGTCCTTTACCAATGCAGACCAGTACCATACCATTTGTCATTCCTTGTGTTCTTAAATCCGTACAGTGTGCGAGGTACTGCAGCAAAGTGCGGGGATTGCAGATAAGTGTGGCATAGTTTAAACACAATCTCATAGTTTGACATATGAACATAGTTTGAATTTATCCATATGCATTCACATTGTTTTTTTTCTTTCTATGTCTTTCTACTTTACTGTTTATCCCCATTTTATAGGTGCTCCATGGACAATGCTACCACGTGTGTATCTTGTCAGATGTATGCTTGCCTTGAGCAGCCGTTCGAGGGTGATTATGTCTGCACTCGATGCAAGCATGTTGCGCATTTGGAAGCCAAGATAACTGATCTAAATTAGCAGCTTGCAACACTCAGGGGCATTGCAAACCTGGAGAGGAGTTTAGAGCTCACTGAGTTTTCTCTGGCTGGAGCCAGTGATATGGAGGAGGGTGGAGGTGGGGAAGATCAGTACCCAGGGGAAGGTAGCTGGGTAACAGTTAGAAGAAGAGGTAGGGGTAAAAGTGTCAGGGAGCCTAGTCCTGACCTGGCACAACCTAGTAAATATGCCTTTTTGGCTGATATTAGGAATGCAGGGCCAGGACTAGGATCACTACAGCAGGACGTTGCTCCTAGCAACCAGGAAAACGACTGCTGTAGGAAGGAGGGAAATAGGAGTGCAGCAAATCCCAGACAGATGTTGGTGGTAGGGGACTCTATAATTAGGAGGCGGACAGACAGAGTCATCTGTCACCGAGACCGTGAATACCGAACAGTGTGTTGTCTGCCAGGTGCTCGGGTTCAGCATATTGCGGATCGGATAGACAGATTGCTGGGTGGGGCTGGGGAAAACCCAGCGGTCATGATGCACATTGGTACTAATGACAAAGTTAGAGGCAGGTGGAAGGTCCTTAAAAATGATTACAGGGAACTAGGAGAGAAGCTGAAGTCCAGGACCTCCAAGGTGGTGTTTTCAGAAATACTACCGGTGCTACGAGCATCACTAGAAAGACAGCGGGAGCTTAGGGAGATAAATAAGTGGCTTAGAAATTCATGTAGGAAGGAAGGGTTCGGGTTCATGGAGAACTGGGCCGACTTCTCAGTCGGCTACAGTCTCTATGGTAGGGACGGGCTGCACCTCAATGGGGAGTGTTATGTTCCGGAACCATGGAAGACAACCATAAATCATTGGTAAAAGGTGACAAGAGCATTGGCAACTGATCTGGCCGCCTTTCCCTTACTAACCATCACAACTAGAAGTAGCCGAGGAGTGAACTAACATCTTGTGCACCGCGAACCCAGACGGAGAACTAGCTATCCTAAAGGAAGGAAAGATGAATAACTCTCTGCCTCAGAAAATAGATAAAGAATAGCAAGCCCCCCACATTGAAAGACTGCGGTGATATAGGAAAACACAATACACAGATAGAGGATAGGATTAGCAAAAGGTGAGGCCTTACTGACTAAATAGGACAGGACAGGAAAGGGACTGATGGTGGCCAGAGAAAAACCCTGCAAAAATCCAACAACCTGATAGTACAAAAAAGCCCTCAGATCGCTAGATCTGAACTCCGTCCTATACTAGGCACTCTTGTCATACCAATGAACAGAAAGCAGGAACCATTACAAATTCAAGAAGCAACAAACACATGGACTTATAGGAGCAATACTTCAAACATAGCTGCAGGGATCTTTCCAGCTAAGCAACTGAGAGGGAAGATCCCTGCATGCAAACAAACTGAAAACAACCACAGCAAATGACAAACTCAGATAAGAACAAAAAGAACCAAACAAAAATAAAGAGCCAAGCACTTATCTGGGGTAGATGTAGTCTGGAGCAGGATGAAGCAGGCTGGTGAACAAAGAACAGCTGACATCCGGCATAGCCTGCTATCAGACCAGGGTTTAAATAAGCAGAGAGTTAGCAATGGAAACGCCCATTGCTCAACACACCTGGTTTCTGTCCAAACCATTCCTGGCCACAAGAGGGAGCCTCGCAGCAGCCAAAGCATAACTGATATTCACAACAGTACCCCCCTTGAGGAGAGGTCACCGAACCCTCACCAACGCCATCAGGTCGCTCAGGATGAGCATGATGGAAGGCGTGAACCAACCAGTCCGCATAAATGTCAGAAGCCACAACCCAAGAGTTATCCTCCTGCCAATAACCCTTCCATTTCACAAGGTACTGAAGCTGTCGCCTACTGCGACGGGAATCCAGAATTTTTTCAACCTCATACTCCAGATCCCCTTGTATTAAAGCAGGGTCAGGAGGCGCTGCTGCAGAAACTGTTGGCTCCACATGTTTCTTCAACAAGGACTTATGGAAGACATTCTGAATCTTAAATGACACAGGCAGAGTCAAACGGAAAGATACAGGGTTGATAATCTCTGAAATCTTATAAGGTCCAATAAATCTGGGATTAAATTTAGGAGATTGAACTCTCATAGGAATATTTTTAGAGGACAACCACACCATGTCCCCCACTTTCAACCGGGGACCAACAGTCCGATGCCGTTTGGCAAACTTTTGGGCAGTTTCTTGGGACTGAAACAATTTATCCACTACCTGCCCCCAAATCTGCTGCATTCTGTGTACCACCGAATCCACCCCGGGACAGTCAGATGCCTCAAGCTGCCCCGAGAGGAACCTGGGGTGATACCCAAAATTGCAGAAAAAGGGGGACACCAATGTGGTAGAGCTAGCTCTATTGTGAAGGGCAAATTCAGCCAAAGGCAAAAACGAAACCCAGTCATCCTGATCCACAGAAACAAAACACAGTAAATAGGTCTCCAGGGTCTGGTTAGCCCTTTCAGTCTGACCGTTGGTCTGAGGATGAAATGCTGAGGAGAAAGACAGCTGAACACCCAATTTGGAACAAAAAAATCCTCAAAAACCTGGATACAAACTGCACCCCTCTGTCAGAAACAATGTTTTCGGAAATACCATGCAAACGAACAACATGTTGGAAAAACAAAGGCACCAACTCTAATGAAGACGACAACTTAGATAGGGGAACCAAGTGGACCATCTTGGAGAATCTATCACAGATCACCCAAATCACAGACATTTTCTGAGAGACGGGAAGCTCTGAAATAAAATCCATAGAGATAAGACCTGTTGAAGCCCCACCTACAGAGGCGAAACGGCCGTAGTCTTTTTGTGCTAACCATCCTCATTCCCTCCCTGTAACGCCGAAGCATGTATCCTCTGACCATGAAATAAACCTGAATACTTCACAGCAATTACCGGTGAGTGCCGTTCCTTTTTTCTTCCTTTGCTTAAATCCATAGAGATGTGCGTCCAAGCTTCCTAAGGTACCGGCAAAGGCAATAAAAGCCCACTAGAACGTGAACAACAGGGCTTGGACCTAGAACAAACTCCACACGACTGCACAAAACGACGGACATCCCGGGACAGGGAAGGCCACCAAAAAGAGCATCTCATAAGATCCCGAGTACCAAAAATGCCAGGATGACCTGCCAAAACAGAGCAATGAACCTCCGAGACAACTCAGTTTCTCCATTGGTCCGGGACAAACAGTTTCCCCGTAGGACATCTCTCAGGTTTATCCCCCTGAAATTCCGCCAGTGCCAACCACAGATCAGGCGAAATGGCCGAGAAAACTACACCAGGAGTTCAGGATAGTAGACGGCTCGACAACCTCCAAAGAGTCAGCACAGAAACTCCTGGAAAGGGCATCGGCCTTAACATTCTTGGTGCCTGGCAAAAAAGAGACCACAAAATTAAACCGGGTAAAAAACAAAGCCCACCTGGCCTGCCGAGGATTCAACCTCTTGGCAGATTCCAAATAGGTAAGATTCTTGTGGTCCGTAAGCACCACAACTTGATGTCTAGCCCCCTCCAACCAATGTCTCCACTCTTCAAATGCCCACTTCATAGCGAATAATTCCCGGTTCCCCACATCATGATTCCATTCAGAAGGAGCAAACTTCCGAGAGAAAAAGGCACAGGGCTTAAGTTTACCCGAAGTAGCGTCTCGTTGAGACAGAACAGCTCCTGCTCCGATCTCTGAGGCACCAATCTCAACCTGAAATGGGCGAGACACATCAGGTTGCTGCAGGACTGGGGCAGAAGTGAATCGCCTTTTAAGCTCCTGGAAGGCCACAATCGCCTATAGGCTCCAATGCTCAGCATCAGCTCCCTTCTTGGTCAAATCTGTCAGAGGTTTGACAATGGCAGAAAAATTGGCTATAAATTTACGGTAAAAATTAGCAAACCCCAAAAACTGTTGCAGGGATTTTAGAGAAGTCGGTTGCACCCAGTCGTAAATAGCCTGAACCTTAACCGGGTCCATTTCGATAGCGGAGGGAGACAAGATGAAGCCCAAAAAGGAAATCCTATGCACCTTAAAGAGACACTTTGACCCCTTAACGTACAGTGCATGATCCTTAAGTATCTGAAAAACAGCCCATACTTGCCCAACATGAGAGTCACAATCATCAGAAAAAATCAAGATGTCATCCAAATAGACAATCAAAAATTTACCAATAAGGTCCCGAAAAATATCATTCATGAAGGCCTGGAAGATGATGGGTGCATTAGTGAGCCAAAAAGGCATCACTAGGTACTCAAAATGCCCCTCAGGAGTATTAAAAGCCGTCTTCCTTTCATCACCCTCCTTAATACGGATGAGATTATACTCACCCTTGAGATCTAGTTTCGTAAACCATTTGGCGCTCTTCACTCTAGAGAAAAGATCAGACATCAGAGACAAAGGGTACTGATATTTGATCGTAATTTTATTAAGAAGACGGTAATCAATACAAGGCATCAATGACCCATCTTTCTTAGCAACAAAGAAAAAGCCAGCACCCAAAGGAGAAGAAGAGGGCCGAATGTACCCCTTCTCCAATGATTCCCTGATGTATGACTGCATGGCATTATGTTCAGGGACAGACAAGTTGAAAATCCACCCCTTGGAAAATTTACAGCCCGGCACCAGCTCAATGGCACAGTCACAGTCCCGGTGTGGGGGCAGAGAATCAGATTCCTGGTCATTAAATACATCATGGAAATCAGACAAGAAGGCCGAAACATCAACTGCCTGAGCAGACGTGGATGACATGGAAAGGTCCTGATGCACACCTTGACAACCCCAACTAGCTACCGACAAGGATCTCCAGTCAAGAACTGGATTATGGGTCTGCAACCACGGAAATCCCAGTACCAAGGTATCATGTAGATTATGCAATACTAAAAATGTACTAGTTTCCTGATGCGCTGGTGCAACTCTCATAGGCACCTGGGTCCAAAATTGGGGTTTATTTTCTGCCAAAGGGGTAGCATCAATGCCCCTTAAAGGAATAGGAGTTTGCAAAGGAACCATGGGGAAACCACAATCCCTAGCAAACCCAAAATCCATCAAATTGAGCGCTGCCCCTGAGTCCACAAAGGCAAATGCAGAAAAAGAAGACAATGAGCAAATCAATGGGACAGACAAAATAAACTTTGGTTCCAAAGAACCCACAGTAACAAAAGTAGCCAATCTCCTTTCACGTTTAGGGCAGACAGAGATATTATGAGAAACGTCTCCACAATAGAAGCACAGTCTATTCTTCCATCTGAACCCCTGCTGACTAGCATTAGAAAGGACCCTATCATACTCCATAGGCTCCAAAGGCTGTTCCACAGGCACAAAACCAGCAGGTATCTTCCTGCGCTCACGTAACCGCCTATCAATCTGAATGGCCAAGGTCATAGAGGCATCAAGACCAGAAGGGACGGGGAATACCACCATTACATCCTTCACTGTATCAGCAATACCCTTCCGAAAAAGAGCCGCAAGTGCATCATCATTCCATTTGGTAAGGACCGCCCACTTTCGAAACTTCTGACAAAAAGTTTCTGCAGAATCCAAACCCTGAGTTAAGGACAACAAGGCGTTTTCTGCTTGGTCCACAATATTGGGTTCATCATATAATAAACCCAAGGCCTGAAAAAAGGAGTCCACATCACTGAGAATCGGATCATCAGACGCTAAAGAGAAGGCACAGTCCTGAGGGTCACCACACAGTAAGGAGATGACCATCTTAACCTGCTGTATGGGATTCCCTGAGGACTTGGGGTGCAGGTCAAAAAATAATTTACAATTATTTTTGAAGCTCAAAAATCTCGACCTATCTCCCGAAAAAAATTCAGGAACGGGAATCTTAGGCTCTGCAAGGGGAGTCTGTGCAAGATAAGACTCTAGACGACGAACCTTAGCATCAAGATGAGCAACACACTCACCCAATTCATCCATGCTGGAAAAAAGAAATCTTCCACGGAACCAAAAGAAGAAGAGGAAAAACACCAAAAAAAAAAAATTCTCAGCAGACTTTTTTCCCTTTTTTTTTTCCCTTCTTAAGAGTACCCTTTAAATTTGTTGGCCAGATGTACTGTTATGATCCGGAACCATGGAAGACAACCATAAATCATTGGTAAAAGGTGACAAGAGCATTGACAACTAATCTGTCCGCCATCCCCTTACTAACCATCACAACTAGAAGTAGCTGGGAGGTGAACTAACATCTTGTGCACCGCGAATCCAGCCGGAGAACTAGCTATCCTAAAGGAAGGACAAAAGAATAACTCTCTGCCTCAGAAAATAGATAAAGAATAGCAAGCCCCCCACATTCAAAGACTGCGGTGATATCGGAAAACACAATACACAGATAGATGATAGGATTAGCAAAAGGTGAGGCCCTACTGACTAAATAGGACAGGACAGGAAAGGGACTGATGGTGGCCAGAAAAAAACCCTGCAAAAATCCAACAACCTGATAGTACAAAAATGTCCTCAGATCGCCAGATCTGAACTCCGTTTTATACCAGGCGCTCTTGTCATACCAATGAACAGAAAGCAGGAACCATTACAAATTCAAGAAGCAACAAACATATGAACTTATAGGAGCAATACTCCAAACATAGCTGCAGGGATCTTTCCAGCTAAGCAAGTGAGAGGGAAGATCCCTGCATGCAAATAAACTGAAAACAACCACAGCAAATGACAAACTCAGATAAGAACAAAAAGAACCAAACAAAATTAAAAAGCCAAGCACTTATTTGGAGTAGATGTGGTCTGGAGCAGGATGAAGCAGGCTGGTGAACAAAGAACTGACATCCGGCATAGCCTGCTATCAGACCAGGGTTTAAAAAAGCAGAGAGTTAGCAATGGAAACGCCCATTGCTCAACACACCTGGTCTCTGTCCAAACCATTCCTGGCCACAAGAGGGAGCCTCACAGCAGCCAAAGCATAACTGACATTCACAACAGGGGAGGGTGCAGCTGTGCTGGGGGAGAAAATGGTCAGACGGATGGAGGAGCTTTTAAACTAGGATCTGGGGGGAGGCAGGGTAGTGGAGCAAAAAATGGGATAGATAGAGCAGATAGAGACAGTGAGATGGTAGAGGTCAATGAAGGATTAGGGGGGATGGGACATGCAAGGAACGTAGGGAATCTAGGAGTAATAAAGAGAATAATGGTATTAAATGTCTACTGGCAAAAATGCAAGAAGTCTTGCAAACAAAATTAATGAATTGGAGACTCTTATGTCAACCATGGATTATGATGTGGTGGGCATTACGGAAACCTGGCTGGATGAAAGCCATGACTGGGTGACAAACATACAGGGTTATAGTACGTTTAGGAGGGACAGGAAAGACAAAAAAGGTGGTGGGCTGTGTATATTTATCAAATCTAACCTAAAACCTGTGTTGAATGATGACATTGGGTGGAACTGCAACAATGTAGAGTCAGTATGGGTAAATGTACATGGGGAGGGGAATAATGGAAAAATGCTAATTGGAGTTTGCAATAAGCCTCCTAACATACCTGAACAAATAGAGGGTGAAATGCTGGAACAAGTTGAAAAGGCAGCTAATAATTAGAGATGAGCCACCACTTTAGCGTTCAAGTTCGGTTTGTTTCGTCGAACGGAGGTTCCGTTCGACGAACGTTCGATGAACCGTTCGCTGAACCAACTCAAAGCCCATTGAAAACAATGGCAGGCAAACACAAACACATACAAACGCATAAAAAACACCTTCTAAGGTGTCCAAAAGGTGACAAACAACTCCCAAGACACCACAAACACATGGGAAAGTGACAAGGACATATACTCATGCGAAAACAAAAGAGCTGGACGAGTAAAAAGAGGAGGAGACATAGATATAGGCATGTCATGCCCTTTTAAAAGCATGTAAAACACAGCAAGGGAACTCCAAGCAGAGTCTCCCTTTTTTCCAAAAATTGGGCCACACACACCCCTTTAGTGGCATAACTTGTGCCCCACTTGCAAACTGGACATGTTGATTTGCATCAAGCACATTCAAAAATACGCCAGCCTTAACTGTCCCCAGAATGACACCGGGGTACGTAGCAAAGTCCTTGCTGAACCATGACTTGTTCATCTTGGATCATTTTTAAAAACACAGCAAGAGGACTCCAAGCAGAGTCTCCCTTTTTTCCAAAAATTGGGTTCACACAGCAATTAAGTGGCATCTGTTGTCCCCCAGTTGCAAACTTGACAGGTTGATTTGCATCAAGCACATTCCAAAATACGCCAGCCTTTACTCTCCCCAGGATTACACAGGGGTAGTAAAGTCCTTGAGGATCCATGACTTGTTCATCTTGATGAACGTTAGTCTGTCCACATTGTCACTGGACAGACGCGTGCGCTTATCTGTCAGCACAACCCCAGCAGCACTAAAGACACATTCCGAGACAACGCTGGCTGCGGGACACGACAAGATCTCCAAGGCGTAAGTGGCGAGCTCAGGCCAATTTTTAAGATTGGAAGCCCAAAATGAGCAAGGCTCCAGTTGCAAAGTCATGTCATCGATGTTCATTTGGAGATACTCCTGTATCATCCTCTCCAGCCATTGACTATGTGTCAGACTTCTTGTCTCTTGTGGCCATGCATTGAATGGTCTAAAAAAATTATGAAACGATTTAATAAAATTGCTGTTACCAGCACCAGATACGGTGTTGCTGGTACGGTTTGACTGATAATGACGAGACAGTCCCATGATTGGCAAGTTACAACTGGGAGAGTCACTCCGTGCACCACTGGTGTTTGGTGGAAAAGCCGTGCTAAGATTGAGTAACAGCTTCTGCTGATACTCCTGCATACGTGCGTCCCTTTCTATGGCTGGAATTATTTCGCCAAATTTGGACTTGTACCGGGGATCTAATTGTGTGGGAACCCAGTAGTCATCATTACTTCTAATTCAGACAATCCGAGGGTCATGTTGTAGGTAGTGCAGCAAGAAGGCGCTCATGTGTCTTGCGCATCCATGCGGACCAAGTCCTTGCTGTGTTTGTGGCGGCAAGGTGATAACCGTGCTTCCTTCCTCTGACATCTCCCCCTAACCTCGTTCAACCGAAATTTGACCAAGGTCTCCCTCATCTGCTGAGTCTTCCATGCCCATCGACAATTCGTCCTCCATTTCTTCCTGGTCTCCTGCACCTTCCTCAACAGTTTGGCTGCTACCATGCACCCTTGTTAATCCCTCTCCCCCACCGTCCCATGCCTGCCGCCTTGGTGATGCTGAACGTCTAGACCTTGTAGATCTTGTTATCCCTTCCGCATATGAATCCTCCTGTACTTCCTCCCCTTCCTCTTGTCCCACCCCCTGACTCCGAATAGTGTTTAGAGTGTGCCCCAGCATGAAAATGACTGGAATTGTCATGTTTATAATGGCATTGTCAGCGCTAAACATATTCGTCGCCATGTCGAAATTGTGCAGAAGAGTGCATAGGTTCTTGATCTGAGACCACTTCAGCAGCGTTCTTCCCCACCTCTGCATCTCGTTGGCCCAGGCTATACGTCATAACATATTGCACCAGGGTTCGGCGGTGCTGCCACAGTCGTTGCAACATATGGAGAGTCGAATTCCAGCGTGTCGTCACATCGTATTTCAGGCGGTGAACCGGCAGGCCGAAAGGCTTTTGGAGCGATGCAAATTGGTCAGTTCCCCCCTTTCAACTGCGGAAGTGAGCAGAGAGTGACTGTGCCCTGTGCAGAAGCCCATCTAGGCCAGGATAGTGGGTTAAAAATTGCTGGACAACAAGGTTCAACACGTGAGCCATCCAAGGCACGTGTGTCACCTTGCCCCGGCAAAGGGCCGCACCCAGGTTTGCTGCATTGTCGCACACGGCCTTCCCTGGCTGCAGGTTGAGTGGAGACAACCATTTACTAAATTCGCTCCCCAGAGCTGACCACAACTCCTCAGCTGTGTGACTCTTATTTCCCAGACATTCCAACGTAAAGACCGCCTGATGCTGTTGCGCTCTGCTGCCAACATAGTAAGGAGGTGTGCGTGATTCCTTGTGTGCAGTTACAACGCGGGTGGCCTAACCTGACAGGCTTTGGGTGGAAGTGGAGGACCCAGACGAGGTTGAGGAGGCAGAAGCAGTGGATTAACTTTGACATACAGAGAATTGACGCACAACTCGTGGGGACGGCAAGATTTGTACAGCAGACCCTTCTCCATCTCTCACCATAGTTACCCAGTGCCCAGTCAGCGACATATAACGCCCATATCCATGCTTACTGGTCCAAGTATCGGTGGTGAAATGCACCCTGTCACAGAGTTTCTCAAAGAAGCGGTGATGTTCTGTGCGACATGCTGGTGTAGGGCAGGCACGCCTTTCTTGGAAAAGTAGTGGCAACTGGGCATCTGGTACTGGGGCACAGCGACGGACATAAGGTCTCAAAAATCATCTGTGTCCACCAGGCGGAAAGGTAGCATTTCTGTAGCCAACAGCTTGCAGAGGGTGAAAGTCAACCTCTTAGCTTTGTCATGGCTTGGAGGAAATGGTCTTTTAATTGTCCACATCTGAGGGACCGAGATCTGGCTGCTGTACGGAGACGGCATTGAGTAGGGTGTCCCTGGATAACTGCTGGTCTGTGAGGAAAGTGCAGGCGGAGACATGATGTTGCCTACATCCAAAGTTGGTGCTCTCGATGTCTGAGAGAGCTCTACACCAGCACCTGTTTCCCCTTCCAAACCAACTGACGACCTGCCAATCAAACTGCCTGTTGTGGTTAAAGAGGTGGATGTCTGCATTGAAAAGCATGTGTGACAGCTGTCCCCACAGTCATAGATGATGAAGAGCATGCGGATGCCCCCGAAGGGGCAGACTGTGGTTGGCCCGCTCTGCTAGGCTGCATTGTAGCACAGTGAGCTTCCCACTGGGACTTATGCTTGTTATTCATGTGACGGTTCATGGACGAAGTAGTCAAACTAGTGAGTTTTTGGCCTCTACTTACAGATTGGCGACAAATTTTACAGATCACATGAGTTGGGTGATCCTTTGCGACGTCAAAAAAGTACCAGGCAAGGCAACTATTAGAGCCCATGCGACCTGCAGAGCCACCCCGACTTGTGCTCAGAGGCAGAGTTGTGGCTGAGGATGCAGTTGTTGACGTGCTTCCAGTACTCCGACTCTGTCCAGGAAGGCACAAAGTAACCTCGTCATCAGTCGCATCCTCCTCCATCGCCTCTACTGACCTCCTCGAGTGCCTGACTTTGGGTTGACATTAAGTGGGATCTACAACATCACCATCAACCGGTGTATTTGCACTCCCCTCGTCCTCAGACCTAACCTCTTCCTGCCCTGACTGAATAGTTAAGTTGTCATTCCACTCAGGTATCTGAGTCTCATCGTCATAAGTATGTTCCTCATTGTCTCCACCAAGAGGAGTTACAGTTTGGGAATGAGGGTCTACATTATGCTCAGAAACTTGGTCATCAGGGCCTGAATCTGACTGAAGATCATTTCCTGGTGTGTACTCACTGTAGCTTGGGATCAGACCTCTGATTCCCAGGCTATAGTGTGACTGAACAGCTCTGCAGACTCACCCATCTCTGTTACCCCATATTCTGCAGGGCCTGTGGAGTCTTGAGAGCTGGTAGAAAGCAAGTGCGATTGGGGTGACAACTCAGAAGACTGTTGTTTTTTGGATGTTGAAGTTGAGGTGGAGGAGAGGCCACTTGTTGGAGCATTTGAGATCCATTCAAGCCTGTTCTTTTTTTGTGCATCATCTACCTTTGTTAGAGTTGTTCGGTTCCGTAAAAAAGGGAGCACATCAGATTGTCCACGGAAAGTAGTAGACATCTTACTTTTGCTGGAAGATGGCCTTTCTTCAGCAGATGTTACTAAAGCTTTACCACCTACCCCACGGACACAAACTTTTTTTCCCTTTCCAACACGCCTGTTCCCCTTTCCACCAGCATCTGTACTTTTGCCACTCATTTTGTTTGTGACCAGATTGGACACTTAAAATGTCGTAGCAAAAATGGAGAGGTGGTGTACAATGCAGAGGTGGTCTAGCTTTATTGACAGCTGAAGAACCAACACTGACTATGCCAGACAATGAAAGTATGGCCCTAACAATGGCAGCACTTTTGGAAATGAAAATTGCGTTGCAAAATTGGGCAGGTGTGTAGAATTCACATAAATCACTTGTAAGGCCACATCTGGAATATGGGATCCAGTTTTGGGCTCCACATTTTAAAAAGGACATTCAGAAGTTACGGTCAGTTCAAAGGCGGGCAACTAGACTACTACAAGGAATGGAAGGCCTCCCATATGATGACAGGTTGAAAAAGTTAGATATGTTTAGCTTCGAAAAAAGACGTCTCAGAGGAGATCTCATTTATATGTATAAATATATGTGTGGTCAATATAAAGGACTGGCACATGACTTATTTCTTGCAAAGACAATACTAAGGCCAGGGGGCACTCACTGCGAGGGGAAGAAAAGCGATTCCAACAGATAAATAGGAAAGGGTTCTTTACAGTTAGAGCTGTCAGACTGTGGAATGCCCTACCACAAGAGGTAGTAATGGCAGATACTATAACGGTTTTTAAAAAAGGGCTGGATGATTTCCTCAGTACACAAAACATTGTTGGTTATAAATGACTTAGTGACCAAATGTAGAACTGGTGGAGGAAGGTCGAACCAGATGGATCTAGGTCTTTTTTCAACCTAAGTAACTATGTAACAAGGAATGGAGTGTGAGATGCAGGGAGCCCAGCTGACTTAGGAAGGTCTGTGGATAAAGGGCGGTAAGCTTTCTCTGCCACGAGATCTCTTCTCATTTATGGCCCAGGTAACCTATGGACTAACATCTGTGAAAGACAGTTATCAGTGTGTGCTTTGGTGACACCAGGGTTCAGTACCCAGATGGGTAGACTCTCCCAGTCTTGTAAGACACGTGCCTTACAATGTAAGAAAAATTGTAAAGAGTCCGCAGAAACACACCCTGCATCTGCTCTACCCATTTCAGAGACTGCAGATTGACTATAGATGTATATCATGAGTAGGTTTTATGCTTGTTGTGCGTGTTGTGTAAATTTCTTTCCAGATTTGGTCAGTCATTCCAGTGCAGAAAATGACGTTATTGCTGAAAAGCACATGATGAAGGTGGCATGTAAAAAATGGGTTTACAGAAGTAAAAAAGTGTATATTTTATAGAAAGGTGGACACTGGCAAGTCGTGAACCAAATGTATGTTTTGTTTTCTTTTCCTAATAAACAGGTTTATTTGTAAGATATTTTTTGGTTTAGCACAGGCATGTGCAATTTTTATATGATTCATTAAATAGTGTGTTAAACAGGTGTATTCTCAAATTCCAGATTTTAAATCAGAGCTGGTAGCATATGGTCTTCAGTCAGGGAACTTATTAATCCTTAAAGGACAAGCAAGAAAGAGCCATGAGTCAAGACTAGATGAACTGATTCAGCTTCTTCCAACTACAGAAACTTCGATGAAGGCAGCGCAACATAGATTCACACCTCGCATTGTAGAAGGGTCGACCCACCAGAGTTGCACTGAGCGTCTTGCTTGTATTTATCCTTTTTAAAAGAACTGTACAGTCTCAGGCCACCATTGCCAAAACAGGTAGAAGAGAGAACTTAGAGAACCTTGAGACATGGGAAAGCCCCACTACAAAGGGTGAGGACTCCCCTAGGAGTCCTTGGTCTCAAACCCCTTTCCCTCTCCGCCCATACCTCAACGTTCAGTCAGGTTTTCCCAACAGATCTTACTTCCTCTCTTCCTAAGGGAACACAGTACCCTTAAGGGTGCTTTACATGCTGCGACATCGCTAGCGATGTCGTGCGTATTAGTACCCGCCCCGTCGCTCGTGTGACATTTGGTGATCGCTGCAGTACCGAACATTATCGCTACGGTAGCGTCACATGCACATACCTTTACAGCAACGTCGCTGTGACCGCGGAACAATCCCTCCTTCAAGGGGGAGGTGCGTTCGTCGTCATAGCGATGTCACTGCGGCGTCACTAAGCGGCCAATAGCAGAGGAGGGGCGGAGATGAGCGGCCGGAACATGCCGCCCACCTCCTTCATTCCTCATTGCCGTTGGACGCAGGTAAGGAGATGTTCGTTGTTCCTGTGGTGTCACACGTAGCGATGTGTGATGCCGCAGGAACGACGAACAACCAGCGGCATGCACCACCAACGATATTTTGAAAAGGAGCGACGTGACAACGATCAACGATTTTAGACGTTTTTGCGATCGTTGCACTTCGCTCCTTGGTGTCACACGCTGCGATGTCGCTAACGGCGCCGGATGTGGGTCACTAACGACGTGACCTCGACGATATATCGTTAGCGATGTCGCAGCATGTAAAGCACCCTTTAGTATTCAGAAATGGCAGAAATAAGTCTTTAGGGGGGACTGTTGAGGATAAGAATTGAGTAACCTGAAATACTTAATTCAGACGTTTCACAGACCCAAATATGTAGTTTAGATGATGTAGCCTAACATATATATTTATCAATGCTTTTGTTTCTTACTAACATATATATATATGTATATATATATATATATATATATATATATATATATATACAGTTAGGTCCAGAAACATTTGGACAGTGACACAAGTTTTGTTATTTTAGCTGTTTACAAAAACATGTTCAGAAATACAATTATATATATAATATGGGCTGAAAGTGCACACTCCCAGCTGCAATATGAGAGTTTTCACATCCAAATCGGAGAAAGGGTTTAGGAATCATAGCTCTGTAATGCATAGCCTCCTCTTTTTCAAGGGACCAAAAGTAATTGGACAAGGGACTCTAAGGGCTGCAATTAACTCTGAAGGCGTCTCCCTCGTTAACCTGTAATCAATGAAGTAGTTAAAAGGTCTGGGGTTGATTACAGGTGTGTGGTTTTGCATTTAGAAGCTGTTGCTGTGACCAGACAACATGCGGTCTAAGGAACTCTCAATTGAGGTGAAGCAGAACATCCTGAGGCTGAAAAAAAAGAAAAAATCCATCAGAGAGATAGCAGACATGCTTGGAGTAGCAAAATCAACAGTCGGGTACATTCTGAGAAAACAGGAATTGACTGGTGAGCTTGGGAACTCAAAAAGGCCTGGGCGTCCACGGATGACAACAGTGGTGGATGATCGCCGCATACTTTCTTTGGTGAAGAAGAACCCGTTCACAACATCAACTGAAGTCCAGAACACTCTCAGTGAAGTAGGTGTATCTGTCTCTAAGTCAACAGTAAAGAGAAGACTCCATGAAAGTAAATACAAAGGGTTCACATCTAGATGCAAACCATTCATCAATTCCAAAAATAGACAGGCCAGTACAGATGGACAATGACCCCAAGCATACAGCCAAAGTTCATGAGTGCAAAAAAGTGGAACATTCTGCAATGGCCAAGTCAATCACCAGATCTTAACCCAATTGAGCATGCATTTCACTTGCTCAAATCCAGACTTAAGATGGAAAGACCCACAAACAAGCAAGACCTGAAGGCTGTGGCTGTAAAGGCCTGGCAAAGCATTAAGAAGGAGGAAACCCAGCGTTTGGTGATGTCCATAGGTTCCAGACTTAAGGCAGTGATTGCCTCCAAAGGATTCGCAACAAAATATTGAAAATAAAAATATTTTGTTTGAGTTTGGTTTATTTGTCCAATTACTTTTGACCTCCTAAAATGTGGAGTGTTTGTAAAGAAATGTGTACAATTCCTACAATTTCTATCAGATATTTTTGTTCAAACCTTCAAATTAAACGTTACAATCTGCACTTGAATTCTGTTGTAGAGATTTCATTTCAAATCCAATGTGGTGGCATGCAGAGCCCAACTCGCGAAAATTGTGTCACTGTCCAAATATTTCTGGACCTAACTGTATATATATATATATATATATATATATATATATATATATATGTGTGTATATATATATATATTTATATTCAGTGATTTTCCTTAATACAATATGTAAGTATATGTAACTTAAATATGGCTCCTACATCCTGGACAACAGCCAGGATAATAAGCACAAGGAAGAATATCTAAAGTTTGGAACAACCAATCCAGTTGAGATTATGCAAATTGTTACACGCCCCGAGCCCGACCTGCGATATTTGATTGGACTATATTTTGTCTATACCCTTTTCTTATCTAGAACTATAAAAGTTACAGTGAACAATAAACAAGAGAATTCATTTGGCGCTCGTCATGGAAGAAAGCGCATAACCGATCCAGAGTCTGCTATTTCTTTCTCGTGTGCACACATGACATTATAATCTGAACACGGCAGTCAGACCTTAAGAGACCCTTTGTAGTCTCACCTCAACACAGGTACCGTGGGTTATCTGTGGAAGTGCAAAGCTCCAGGAACCATGGGAGGCCTGTGGAAGTCTGGAACCAATGCTCACAGGACTCAGCACAAGGCGGGGTGCAGACCCTAGAACAGTGGGACACTTTATGGTCAGCTGTTAACTGCCGGGCGAGAAGATTTCCAGGATCCATCGCCAACCAAACAAGCCCGAAGCACAAGTAGCAAAGATGGAACTGGGGACTGAACCCCTTAAATAGTCCAGGCTGCCTGCATTAGGGCCAAGGCTAAGGAAAAGGGACTTCTAAGTAGCTCCAGGCCACGGGAGTCTAACCACAATGAGTGTGCACGGAGGACAGCCAACCCTGGTTGACTGAAGCTTCTCCCCGACCTAGGGTCCATGTACCCCGCCGTGCCTTTGGTCCCACACCGGTGATAGGACCAGGCTGCTGACCGTCCTTTTTGACAGGTCTAGGCACCTAGCCTCAATCTCCTGCGACCGGGGGTCTGACTCCTCTAGGTCCAGACCACCATCTGCAACCTAGTCCGTTTCTCCTGGGAGCCACCACTCCCAGCCTCCTCCACTTTACTACTCCTCTCAACTACTACTCCACTACACTCCTCACGTCCCCTTCCTGACCCCTAGGTATGTGACCCTATTCTGTTCAAGCCCCCAACGGTGTGTCTGGTGGGTGTGGTGAAGGGTGTATCTAAGATTTGATTTTCTGTTGGAGGCAGCACTGTAAGATGGGGACCCAAAACCATGAGGGATTTAAATACTGCACTACTGAGCAACATTGGGTTGAATGAGTACGAGTGCCGCAGCAAAACATTTCTTTAGTTCAGCTGCACCAATTAGAAAAATCAGTACCCTTCCTGTTCATGTCCGTAACAGGTTTGACAATTGATAGTATTTGGCAAACCCCCAAAAGTGTTGTAATACTTTCAGATTTTCCTGAGGATCCCATTCTAGTACAGGTTGAACCTTATCAGGCTCCATCCGGAAACCCAAAGCTGGCACCACGTACCGCAAAATTTGCACCTCCTGTACAGTGAATACGCATTTTCAACTTTAGCATACAGTTTATTAGTCCATAATATCTGTAACACCTGCCTGACGTTTACCTGATGTGTCTCAAAATTGGGCGAATAAGTAAAAATATTGTCAAAATTTGCCATCACAAATCTGCCTACCGGATGACAAAAAATGTCATTAACGAAACATTGAACAATGACAGGAGCATTAGTCTGACCAAATGGCATCACTAGATTTTCATAATGCCCTCAGGAGTATTAAAGGCTGTTTTCTACACATCACCTTCCCTAAATCTAATCACATTTTAGGCCCCCCTAATGTCCAACTTGGAGAACCATATAGCACCAGTAATCTGATTAAATAAATGATGAGTGGAATGAGTGGAAAGGAGTAAAGCTGGGTTCACACATAGCGACAGCGACAACGACGTTGCTGTTACGTCACCATTTTCTGTGACGCAACAGCGACCTTGTAAGTCGCTATTATGATCGCTGCTTAGCTGTCAAACATAGCAGACGCAGCAGCGATCATAACGACACGCGTCGCTGTGGAAGCGATGCTGCGTTTGGTAACTAAGGTAAATATCGGGTAACCAACCAAAGTGCTTCTTTGGTTACCCGATATTTACCTTGGTTACAAGCGCACACCGCTTAGTGCTGGCTCCCTGCACTCATAGCCACAGTACACCTCGGGTTAATAAGCAAACCTTTGCTTATTTCCCGATGTGTACTCTGGCTGTGTGCAGGGAGCCGGCAGCACAGGCAGCGTGAGAGTGGCGGACGCTGTAACTAAAGTAAATATCGGGTAACCAAGGAAAGGGCTTCTTGGTTACCCGATGTTTACCGTGGTTACAGCTTACCGCAGGCTGCCAGAAGCCGGCCCCTGCTCCCTGCTCGGTTCAGTTTGTCGCTCTCTCGCTGTCACACACAGCGATGTGTGCTTCACAGCGGGAGAGCAATGAGCAAAAAATGAAGCAGGACATTCAGCAACGAGCGGCGACCTCTCAGCAGGGGCCGGGTCGTTGCTGGATGTGACACACAGGGACAGCGACGGGACGTCGCTGCTACTTCACAGAAAATGGTGACGTAACAGCGACGTCGTTGTCGTTGTCGCTATGTGTGAACCCAGCTTAAGGGTCCCTGATAGTAATCCAATTTAACTCATGAAAATCTAAACAAGGACGCAGACCACCATCTTTCTTCTTAATAAAGAAAAGAGGGGGATCTAATATGCTTTTCCAGGCCAGAAAGATTATATAATCTGATTTTGGCTAGTTTTCCTCCAGGGAACCAGTTAACAATCATAAGCCGAATCAGCAAATAAGCAATCATAAGCCAAATGGGTGTGGGCAACTCTTGACACCCCTTTTCTTAGAATATATCCTCAAACCTGGAAAGAAAAGGGGTAACATCTTGGTGGAGATGGTAGAGAGAAGAGTATTCAGGCAGATAGTTAACTGGAGTAATTTCTATCTGGACTGCCAATCAACCACTGGATTATGCCCAACCAGCCAATGGAGGCCCAGTACTATAGGGGTCGGAAGGCCTTCAAAAGCATAACACAAAATAAGCTCCTTGTGAAGGCCCCCTATGCAAAGATCTAAGTTATGCACAATTCGTGTAAAACTGCCCTGATCAAGAGGCGCAGAGCCAATATGAAATATAGGGATGGGTTCCACCAGAATACTACAAGAGAGACCATGGGTCAAGGCAAATCAAGTATCCACCATATTGGCCTCAACCCCACTATCCAAAAGGATAGAATATATTTCAGATTTCATACTTATGACAACTTCTATAGATAAGACAAATTGAGATCCACATGGAGAAGAAATATATACAGTACACCCAAGTTGCAATCCTCCACACAATCTGGGGTCTAGAGTTTTCCAACAGTTTTTACAGTACAGAGGGACAAAAGAAACAAACCCTTGTCTTATGGTAGACTCTAGGAGGCCCAGACTGAGGAGATGCACCTCCTAACTGGATAGAGAGCTGAGCTTTGATCCTACTTTAAAATTTCAGAAGGAGTTATTTTTGTTATTGCAGGAGGGAAATAATATGGGTACTTAATTATTTTTTGTTTAACAAGAGACTCTTTACAAACTAGAGGAGCGGCAATGGGGGGGTGATAGTTCTACCTCCCTTGCTAATTTATTTATGTCTACTTGGGAAGAATTATTTATATTCACTACCTCTAATCCATTTTCGTCCCATATTAGGTGGTATGGTCATTTTTTGGAAGACCTCTTCCTAATATGGGATGGTCCTGTCTCTTTGGTCTCTGAATTTGATCAATACATCAACCACAATGATATGAATCTTAAATTCACATACAGTTAGGTCCAGAAATATTTGGACAGTGACACAAGTTTTGTTATTTTAGCTGTTTACAAAAACATGTTCAGAAATACAATTGTATATATAATATGGGCTGAAAGTGCACACTCCCAGCTGCAATATGAGAGTTTTCAAATCCAAATCAGAGAAAGGGTTTAGGAATCATAGCTCTGTAATGCATAGCCTCCTCTTTTTCAAGGGACCAAAAGTAATTGGACAAGGGACTCTAAGGGCTGCAATTAACTCTGAAGGCGTCTCCCTCGTTAACATGTAATCAATGAAGTAGTTAAAAGGTCTGGGGTTGATTACAGGTGTGTGGTTTTGCATTTGGAAGCTGTTGCTGTGACCAGACAACATGCGGTCTAAGGAACTCTCAATTGAGGTGAAGCAGAACATCCTGAGGCTGAAAAAAAGAAAAAATCCATCAGAGAGATAGCAGACATGCTTGTAGTAGCAAAATCAACAGTCGGGTACATTCTGAGAAAAAAGGAATTGACTGGTGAGCTTGGGAACTCAAAAAGGCCTGGGCGTCCACAGATGACAACAGTGGTGGATGATCGCCGCATACTTTCTTTGGTGAAGAAGAACCCGTTTACAACATCAACTGAAGTCCAGAACACTCTCAGAGAAGTAGGTGTATCTGTCTCTCAGTCAACAGTAAAGAGAAGACTCCATGAAAGTAAATACAAAGGGGTCACATCTAGATGCAAACCATTCATCAATTCCAAAAATAGACAGGCCAGAGTTAAATTTGCTGAAAAACACCTCATGAAGCCAGCTCAGTTCTGGAAGAGTATTCTATGGACAGATGAGACAAAGATCAACCTGTACCAGAATGATGGGAAGAAAAAAGTTTGGAGAAGAAAGGGAACGGCACATGATCCAAGGCACACCACATCCTCTGTAAAACATGGTGGAGGCAAGGTGATGGCATGGGCATGCATGGCTTTCAATGGCACTGGGTCACTTGTGTTTATTGATGACATAACAGCAGACAAGAGTAGCCGGATGGATTCTGAAGTGTACCGGGATATACTTTCAGCCCAGATTCAGCCAAATGCTGCAAAGTTGATCGGACGGCGCTTCATAGTACAGATGGACAATGACCCCAAGCATACAGCCAAAGCTACCCAGGAGTTCATGAGTGCTAAAAAGTGGAACATTCTGCAATGGCCAAGTCAATCACCAGATCTTAACCCAATTGAGCATGCATTTCACTTGCTCAAATCCAGACTTAAGACGGAAAGACCCACAAACAAGCAAGACCTGAAGGCTGCAGCTGTAAAGGCCTGGCAAAGCATTAAGAAGGAGGAAACCCAGCGTTTGGTGATGTCCATGGGTTCCAGACTTAAGGCAGTGATTGCCTCCAAAGGATTCGCAACAAAATATTAAAAATAAAAATATTTTGTTTGGGTTTGGTTTATTTGTCCAATTACTTTTGACCTCCTAAAATGTGGAGTGTTTGTAAAGAAATGTGTACAATTCCTACAATTTCTATCAGATATTTTTGTTCAAACCTTCAAATTAAACGTTACAATCTGCACTTGAATTCTGTTGTAGAGGTTTCATTTCAAATCCAATGTGGTGGCATGCAGAGCCCAACTGGCGAAAATTGTGTCACTGTCCAAATATTTATGGACCTAACTGTATATCTTACAACTTGGTGAAATTGAGTTTCTGGATGTTATATTATCCAGAAATACAGATGATACCATTTCTTTCAGGCCATATAGAAAAGAGATGGCCACTAATTCTACCCTATTGGCCCCATCATGCCCCTCTAGACATATTATAAAGAACATCCCTGTGGGGGAAATGGTGAGAAATGGGATTAAGAGGAAAACTACATCTGGTGAAAGATTGCCATCTGAAATTAAATTACAATGGAACCTTGCTTAATGAGAACAATCCGTTCTGGGAGTGTGCTTGTTAACCAAGTTACTCGTCTAGCAAAGCAAGATTTCCCATAGGAAATCATTGCAATGCAGACAATTCATTCCACAACTTGTTAAATGTCCCATCCTGGTCCCCTATTGTGCCATTCCAAACACGCACATGCACCGCCCCGCGCCCGGCTGCAGCGTTGGTGGGTGGCTCGAGCGCCTCTAGACCCGGGGTCACTTTGCTCTGAAAGGGGATGCTGGCGCTTTTGGTGGGGGTTAGGTAGGTGCACGGCTGGAGCCACGCTTGAGTTCGTGACGCCACCCACGGGATGTGGTGAAGGTAGACACTACCGCTGCAGTTACGGGGCACCTGGGGGAGATATTATGCAGCAAGTTGTTAACCCCTCCGTGGGCAGGGATGGTGGCCCCGGGGCCCGTTGGGGATAGCTGGGCGGTGCACGGCCGGATTGCACTGTTGTACTCAATGTTATTGACACACACAAGCCTCTGGTAAACCAAGTTGATGGTGGTCAGTGCCCGCAGCCGGCTGCGTCTGGTCCCCCACCCGGTTCGGTGGTCTTGGCCTTTCTCCTGCACAGTGTTGTGTACTTGGGCTGCCTGCGCTTCAGCGACGGGAGTCCGCTCCCCGGCTTTGTGAATGTCGGGAGAGCCCTTTCGCCCGCAGACGCTGGGCCGTGGGATCTCTCTGCCTGTGCGGACGCTTTCTATCCCCCTCGGTGGGCTGTTGTCTTCAGTCGGGACTTGGGTGGGAAAGGACCTATAGTCCAGACCGCAATCAAATATTAACTCAGTCCAGTGGATTCTGGACCTCGTTTCAGGGTCTGAGTACCCCCCTGTGTGCTCCGGTTTCCGAGTCGGTTCCCCTGGTTGATAACAGCGGGCCAGTACCCTGTCCCCCACGGTTCCACCAAGCCGTCTTCCCGGCTCCTGCAGGCTAAGGCCACCATTTGCCTCCTAGCCAAAGGTGCCCACGCTCCAACCCCGGCACCTGTCAGACTGTCACAGGCCTGTCCTACAGGCCTGACCTCCTCCACTGCTCAACACCTGCCTCAGGTCCTCTGAACTCCTCGGTGGGCATGGCCAACCACCTGGCTCCACCCCCTGGTGTGTCCATCAAGGACTGAGGGAGGTGA
Source organism: Anomaloglossus baeobatrachus (assembly GCF_048569485.1). Classification (NCBI taxonomy): domain Eukaryota; kingdom Metazoa; phylum Chordata; class Amphibia; order Anura; family Aromobatidae; genus Anomaloglossus; species Anomaloglossus baeobatrachus. The sequence continues at coordinate 115,299,501 of NC_134358.1, read as the reverse complement.
CTAGGGTTTAATGGTTGGCTGATGACAACTTATTGGGGGACAGGTATAGTGCGGGGGTCTATCTGTGACTACCTGGCTAGTCCAGGGCGTCACACACAAACACGCACAAACACCCACAAACACACACGCACACACGAGCACACACACATATTATGCTCACCTTACCTTCTGTTCCATCGCCGGCCTCCTGGATCTTGTAGTCCGCCGGTACAGGATGTGTATCGGGTAGCCATCGTGACGAAGGAGGAACTTCCGCTGCCAGAGTGCTGATGTCAAAGGCATGAGACACTTGCCGCTGATTGGTCAGTGCGCTCCCTTTGAGTAGCGGCTGACAGCGGAAGTTCCTCCCTCATCGCAATTTACCCGATACACATCCTGCAGCGGCGAACTACAAGAACCATGAGGCCGGCAATGGAACGGAAGATAAGGTGAGCATAATATGTGTGTGTGTGTGTTTCTGTATATTTGTGTGTGTTTCTGTGTGTTTGTGCGGACTGCAAGAGTGGGTTAGAGCGCGGTGGATGTACGGAACCGGAAGTGTGTGCGGTGAGTTTTTTGCTTGTATGGCAAAGCTTCCTCGTAAAGTGAGTTACAAATTTACAGCAAGCTTTGTTTGTTAAGCGGAATACTCGCTAACTGGGTTACTCGTTAACCGAAGTTCCACTGTAGATCAGTATAGACTTACAGCTAGAAAATATCCAAAATGGATGTGAGATCGAGCCAAGGATATTGTGCATAATAGAGATAGGAGGGATATGCTCAATGACAATACAGCCACTGAAAGGAGAGATAAAATTAATGTTTCTTTTGTTACACAGTATAGCCCACAATTTAATACTATCAGAAAATAATTAAAAAAACATCTGCCTTTACTATATCAGGACAGTAACTTGAAAAATATGTTCGCAAAACCAGTAAAATTTGTTGCCATGAAGGTTCCGACTCTTTATAATATGTCGTTGCCTGGCCTATTTTTATTTGGGGAAAAAAAATCCAATTAAGGGTACGCTCACGCGAGCATATAAAACGGACGAGTGCAATGCGGGATATTGGGACTGGGTGCCAGTCTGGGGCCAAAAGCATGTCGGGCTACTGGACCCTAGGTCGGGGAGAGGCTTCAAACAACCTGGCAATTAACCTGCGGAGGACAGGGCCTTTATGGACTGTTTCCACAAAGCTCAGAGATAGGGGGCACTAGCGCAACGAGGGGGATAGGGCTTTCCAAATAAAGCAGCCCACTGAAATCCCAAGCGTGAGCTCCTGAGAGCAAGCTCCTCTACACCCATAGTAGGGAGCGGGGTCCAGACTGTTTCAAGCTTACGGGCCACTTGGACACTTCTAAATTCTGTTCTCGGAGGCCGGACCAGACCATCAGGCCGTGCTGCAGGGGACAGAACCCGGACGAGCTCCCCAAGACGGCAGCGGCACCCAGAGACTTGGTTTACCACATTGTCAGCGTCTGCTTTCCTGATTAACCCCTGCTACCAGTGAGTCTGCACTCCCCCTGCAATCCAGTCCACCATTCAGGGCCTTTCCCTACCCATGGAGGGTAACGTCATCTGGCTACCCCACTCCATCACCCTGGGTACTCCCAACGGCAGCGTCAGTACTCTATTACCGCACACCACGGGTGGCATCACGAACTACCTAACTCCCCTGTAAATAACCGCGCATCACGTTTCAGAGTTACCCCGAGCCCCCAGGTCCGGAGACCCTCAAGCCACGAGTAGCGATGCCCAGATCCGAGCGGTACGACCGCTGCTGGGGCGGTACACGTCTGGGACAGTAACTGTTAACTGTTCAGCAGCAATGAGACACTTTTCTGATGTTCATAACAGGGATAACTCCATGTGTAAGATTAAGGGGATAAAAAGAGTTAAGTTGCCTACCCGTGGAGGCGATCATAGGAGGATCCTGCTGAACCGTGAGTCTTGGTGGATCTACTGTTTGCAGACTAAGGGCGGCGTTACACGAGACGATATATCAACCGATCGCACTCGCCCCCGTCGTTTGTGCGTCACAGGCAATTCATTGCCCATGTCGCACAAAGTCATTAAACCCCCGTCACACGTACTTACCTCCTTAACGATGTCACTGTGGGCGGCGAACATCCTCTTCGTGAAGGGGGAGGAACGTTTGGCGTCACAGCGACGTCACACAGCGGCTAGCCAATAGAAGCGGAGGGGCGGAGATGAGCAAGACGTAACATCCCGCCCACCTCCTTCCTTCCTCATTGCTGGCGGGACGCAGGTAAGTTGTTGTTCGTCGTTCTCGTGGTGTCACACGTAGCGATGTGTGCTGCCACGGGAACGACGAACAACTGGCGTGCAGAAGGAGGAATGACATTATGGAAATGAACGACGTGTCAACGAGCAATGATAAGGTGAGTATTTTTGCTCGTTCACAGTCGTTCGGAGATGTCACACAGTACGACATCTCTAACGATGCCGGATGTGCGTCACGAATTCCGTGACCCCGATGACATATCACACGATATATCGTACCATGTAATGTCGCCTTAAGGCCCCACAAGGATTGAATAAAAGACATGACCTTATCTATCACTATAACTAATAGTTATATTATGTGGGGTATGCAATTGATATTGATTTATAAAGGTCTTTTTTGTATTGTTCTATGTATATATTCTATTAATATAATGATAATACATTAAAGAGCTGTTTTATTCTAGATGATTGGCTGTCAATTGACATGTGACTAATAGGACATGAGTAAAACGCCATAGACACATGGTTTTTGTTATACAATGAATAAGGAAAGATAGTCCGAAACATGTTCTCATGAACCTGGATATTCTTGGCCATTGCATTTTTACCTTTTTCATATGGATTGAACGTTTTTAATGATGTTACAATAAAATGCCTACTTTTATGGATCTCGGATACCGGATTACTCTCTTCATGGATTCATTTCTCATTTTACAGTTGCTGATTCCGCTGCATGGTTCCATGGAAGGGTGAGCTGACTGAATCTGTTTCTAATCCTTCCTAACTGGATAGGTTCATCTGGACTTTTACCCCTAGGGTGTTTTATTGGAAAAGGAGTCTATCAATCCGAAACTATAAGGCTATAGTAGTTTCTAAACAGTTTTGTATAGAACAAGAGCATATTTTAACCTCTCAGACAGGCCTGGACATAAATGGCTTCTAAGGGTGGGGTCATTCCATCTGGCGTCAGTGGCCCATCTGTGGAACGCTGAACAAAAATGCTCCTCTTACCAATACTCCTGTTGAAGCTTACGCAGCTTGGACTCAGCACGAGATTTGCTCCAGGTTATCATAAATGAGACCCAGAACCACAAAATATTGGTCTATTGACCAAAGGGACTGAGAATCCCTTTGAAGGAGTGAGATAACAATCCCGCCCACGGGTCCTCACTCCCTGAAAAATGAGAACAAAGCCTAAAATAGAGTTTACAAGCTTCTCTGAACACCACAAATGTATCCCTTCCCCCAGAAATCTCTTTGGAGGTGCCACATTGAGCTCTGGTTGAGTATGAGTGCCAGCTGAGGCTACTAGACCCGCATTCTGTTGTTTCTACTGCAAAACCTGTGCAAACTCGTGCCAACTATTCTTATGATGATATTGAAATTCAGGCTTCTTCACCTTCTTTAGAACCACCAGTCTTGTTGACTCTTATATTTTGCCTGGACATCCACCTCTTGGCTTTGAATGAGCAAAAAGAGTTTATTTTGCATTCTTCCATCAAATTTCTTGTACTTGTTTTCCTTGTATAATTCACACCGGTGTCAGGAAAGTCTTTTTAGAGACCAGGGTCTGGAGTTCTCTGTAGTTGGACGGAGATGATTCTCCATATGTTCGCACTCCTTAAGTTCTTCCCGGGAACTAACCTACTCAACCAGACCTACCAAATATTCTCCTTGCCATCCTTAACAGAGACCCCTGGTGGACGGATGCTGTCATTGCCAGCGTAACCTCCACCACTTCCCATAGCTATGTAGAAATGTATCTCTATGATACTTATATAATCTGCTCCTGAACTCACTGTTTGCAATACAGCTCAAGATTACAACATTCTCCTATCTGGAGCTGCTGCCTACGGACATGAGGTCACAATTTCAGGCCTCAGGGAGACCAAAGAAGGCAAATTCTTATTTAAATTATGTATGTATGCAGAGAGATGCCGGCCCCACCCCTAGATTTGGATTATCCAGACGAGTATTGGGAGAATGTCATATGGTCTTGTGCCGCCCCCACGCCCGCAGCAGCCAGGCTGCTCGGATCTGGACCCGCTGTGTGGCTCGAGGGATCCTCCGAACCTGGGGGTCACGCGGACACACCGAATTAAAGGGGAACGTAGTTGTATGGCCTTGGCCGTATTCAGTTCGTGACGCCACCCACGGGGTGTGGTGAAGTCAGACACCACCGCTGCTGTTGTGGGATACCCGGGGGAGATTTACTGGCAGCTGAATATTAACCCCTCCGTGGGTAGGGATGGTTGCCCCGGGGCCCAGTGTCTCTGTGCAGGGTATGGCGATGGCAGGGGCTTGCGCGCCCGGACATACCAGGGGATGTTTGGTTACTCACAATTAAATGAATCACATGAGTCTTTTGGTAAACCAAGGTGCTGGTGGCCGGTCGTCGCGGCCGGTTGTACTCTGGTCCCCCACCCGGGCTGATGGTCGCCGTCTTCTCCTCTGCACTAATTTTGGTTGTGTGTTTAGACTTCCCGTTATGGAACACGGGAGTCCACTCCCGGCTTGTTGTGTACCTGAGGAGCTGTGCCCGCTGACTCTGACCCATGGGATCTATGGGCTCTGTCAGTCGCCCTATCCCTCTCTGTGGGTGGTTGTCTGCTTTTGGGCCTTTGGTTGGGACAGGACCTATAATCCTGCCCTCAATCGGTTGATTAGTTAGGCCATTGGTTCCGGTCCTGGCTTCAGGGTCCGAGTACCTCCTCTGTGCATGGTTTCCGGATGGGTCTCCAGTGTCGGTACCGGCAGGCTCCAACCCTGTCCCGGTCCACCTTGGATCTGCTGAGCCGTCTTTCTGTCTCCTGCTGACGGAGACCACCATCTGCCACCTAGCCAGGGCACCAGGGCTCCGACCCTGGCACCGTTCAACTTGAACTTCAGACTTTGACTGCCTGACTTCGACTCCGCTGGAGCTACACCTAGCCACAGCCTCCACTCCTCTCAACTTGAACTATAGACTTGAACTGCTTGTTTTCCCGCCCCAGGCTGTCTAGACCCCTAGGTGGGCATTCCCTAACCGCCTGGTCCCGCCCACTGGTGTGCCTGTCTTGCCCTGAGGGTGGTGACTAGGGTTTCAGGTCAGCTGTATGTAACCTAGGTGAGGGAAGGTGTTATGCGGGGGCCTAGTGTGTGACTACCTGGTTTTGCCAGGGCATCACATTCCCCCTTGGTTTAATACAGACCGTCCGCGGGCTGTCCGACCACCAACATTTATTTAACAGAAACTGAAAATAGAAAAAGGAACAGTTTACAAGTATACTAACATCAAGTACATTGGTTTTCTTCCCTTACGGGAGGCACATTGCTTAAACGTTACACATCTAAACCGGGATGGGACGGACCGGGTCCTTCTCGCCGCACCCCCACCCAAAACAACCTGACCCCTTGTGCCACCGCTAAGCACTGGTGCGCACCCCTTGCTCAAGTCCAGGACAGGTCTGGGTGTTGCCCTTACGGGCCGGGTAAAAAGTTCCTTACCCAGCAGTCTATCTCCAGGGCCCCACGTTCAGGGGACCCCTGATCCAGAGGGTAGTCACTGGTTTTGGTGGTGACTGGGCCTCTGACGACTCTATCGCAGGCCCTTCCTCAAACTAGCCTCTCCAGAGACTGCAGTAGGGTGAGAAGGTTGGTCAGGGACTATTTATAAAGCCCAATAGTTTTTGGGTTGGCTTTCCAGTCCGATGCCATGGTCCATTTTTAAAACTTTTTCAAACTGGAACAGTGCACGGTCCCAATGGGGACTGGTATAACTGAGGTAGACGGGGTTCTGCTACCTTAGCTTTTAATCAGGTGAAGATGGCGGAGAGGGGTGGGTGTGTAGCTGGGCAACCATTTTCACCCACTTCCTCACATCGAGGGCGAACCACCCCCTCTCTCTGCAGTGCTGGGTGCACGAGACTATTTCTCTGGGTTCCAGGTCTCGGTCTGGGTGGCCAACGGGCAGATGAGGGGCCACATTCCTCCGGGATACAAAGATCTCGGCCTCCACGCCCGGCTCATATATGAAGCCCCATCCTCTCTGGGCATTGAAGTGCCGGACTTGCCCTTGACATGTTGGGACCTGCACCCGGAAGGTGGCGTTCCGGAGGTGGTCCTTCTCGGTGTATATCCGGGTCAGCACCGCCGCCTTTCTCTTCTCCCAGGCCGTGATCTCCTTCCTCAGCTGGCGCCGCTGCCGCTCCCAATACGGGGCACCGGCCTCGTACTCCGCTTCCACCTGCGCGGGGGCAGAGTCCAGCCGGACACCCTCCGTGCCGGCTACGACCGGCACCACTGGCAATGGAGGGCTCCACTGTGTCGTGGCCTGCTCTGCTGCCCTGCAGGTGCATCCCGGCTGCGCCTCCGCCGGGATTGGGAATTGGGGAGCGGTTGGCTCAGCTGCTGCCGACTTCCGGTCGAGCGCCACCTCTGTTGCGGCCAGGCGGACTGCCGGGGCCGTCGTCAAGGTTGCGGCCTGGCTTGAGACCGGAAAGGACGTCTTCCAGGCTTTAGTCTGGCGTGGAGCTGGTACGGGTGCCGGGGCGGTGTTGGGCTCGCAGTCTGAGGATTTTACTGGTGGGTCCTCACAGGCGAATGGAACGGGTACCACTGCCGTGGCTTGTGGCAGCGGACCGAGCGGGGTGTCAGCTACAGGTACGGGCAGCGAGGGAGGCGGCGTGGTGGACGGGGGCAGACCGGGCCCCTCGGCCTGATGGGCCGGTCCCAGTGGGACATAGGCGCGTGGGTCACTTACCCGCTCCTCCTAGGTCACCTCCACTTCACGAGCCCGAACGGCTGCAGCCAGCTCTGCCATCTCGGCCGTCCATCTCTTCAGCAAGAAGCTGGCCTGAGCCTGGATTCTGCGGCACATGCATTCTGTCTGGGCTTGCACCCAGTCGGCTGTTCCGGGCACGGGTTCCTCTACGGCTGGTTTGCCAGACTGGTCTGCCATCTTTCTCTGTCGGTGTCCAGAAACAAAAGGGTCGCAGAGTCCTGGCGTCCCTACCCTTTTTCTGCTCGGATCACATGCTGCAGACTCTTCGCCCACCCCCCTTGGTCTTTTGCAAACACTCCCTTGTGCGGCAGGTTAGTTTTGTTTTTCAGCCTCAGGGTGTTGTTTCCTTCCGGCCGTGTTCTTAGGGGGCGGGGCTTCAGCTTTGCGCCCTTTCTCGGGGGAGAATACACTGGGCTGTAGTTTTTCGCACCTAAAAAATGGCGGCAAATTGGCGACTTCTGGAAATTTTTCAACGGATCACTGCTGACTGTCCAACTCAAGGCGCACTTCCACCAGGTAGGTGAATGGGTAAGTATCCTGTTCGTGATGCCAAGTTTTGAGGTCTGCCGCCCCCACGCCCGCAGCAGCCGAGCTGCTCGGATCCGGACCCACTGTGTGGCTCGAGGGATCCTCCGGACCCGGGGGTCACGTGGATACGCCGAATGAAAAGGGGAACATAGTTGTACGGCCTTGGCCGTATTCAGTTCGTGACGCCACCAACGGTGTGTGGTGAAGTGGGACACCCCCGCTGCTGTTATGGGATACCCGGGGGAGATGTAGTGGCAGCATGATGTTAACCCCTCCGTGGGTAGGGATAGTTGCCCCGGGGCCCAGTGTCTCTGTGCAGGGTATGGCGATGGCAGGGGCTTGCGCGCCCGGACGTACCAGGGGATGTTTGGTTACTCACATTTAAATGAATCACACGAGTCTTTTGGTAAACCAAGGTGCTGGTGGCCTGCCGCCACGGCCGGTTGTACTCTGGTCCCCCACCCGGGCTGATGGTCGCCGTCTTCTCCTCTGAACTAGTTTTGGTTGTATGGAATGTATGGAATGCTATGGAACACGGGAGTCAGCTCCCATCTTGTTGTGTACCTGAGGAGCTGTGCCCGCTGACGCTGACCCGTGGGATCTATGGGCCCTGGCGGTCACCCTATCCCTCTCTACGGGTGGTTGTCTGATTTTCGGACTTTGGTTGGGACAGGACCTATAATCCTGCCCTCAATCGTTTGATTAGCTAGGCCATTGGTTCCGGTCCTGGCTTCAGGGTCCGAGTACCCCCTCTGTGCATGGTTTCCGGACGGGTCTTCGGTGTCGGTACCGGTGGGCTCTAATCTTGTCTCGGTCCACCTCGGATCTGCCGAGTCGTCTTCCCGTCTCCTGCTGACGGAGACCACCGTCTGCCACCTAACCAAGGCACCAGGGCTCCGACCCTGGCACCGTTCAACTTGAACTTCAGACTTTGACTGCCTGACTTCGACTCCGCATGTGCTACACCTAGCCCCAGCCTCTACTCCTCTCAACTTGAACTCTAGACTTGAACTGCTTGTTTTCCCGCCCCGGGCTGTCTAAACCCTTAGATGGGCGTTCCCTAACTGCCTGGTCCCGCCCACTGGTGTGCTTGTCTTGCCCTGAGGGGGTTGACTAGGGTTTCAGGTCGGCTGTATGTAACCTAGGTGAGGGAGGGTGTTATGCGGGTGCCTAGTGTGTGACTACCTGGTTTTGCCAGGGCGTCACAGTCTGATGAATCCAACCAAATTAGAACTGTTTTATAGAAACGCAACTCGTCATGTTTGGAGGAGACAAAATGCTGAGTTGCATCCAAATTAAACCATACCTACTGTGAAGCATGGGGGTACCAACATCATGCTTTGGGGCCATTTCTTTGCAAAAGGACAAGGACGACTGATCCATGTACATGAAAGAATGAATGGTGCCTGTATCATGAGATTTTTGGGTGCAAACCTCCTTCCATCAGCAAGAGCATTGAAGATGAAACGTGGCTGGGTCTTTCAGCATGATAATGATCTCAAGCACACCACCAGGGCAATGAAGCAGTGTCTTCGTAAGAAGCATATGAAGGTCCTGGAGTGGCCTAGCCAGTCTTCACATCTCAACCCAATAGGAAACCTTTGGAGGGAGTTGAAAGTCCATATTGCCCACGCCAAAAACATCACTACTGTAGAGGAGATCTGCGTGGAGGAATGGGCCAACATACTACCAACAGTGTGTGCCAACCTTGTGAAGACTTACAGAAAACGTTTGACCTCTGTCATTGTCAACAAAAGATATATAACAAAATACTGAGATTGAGCAAATACTTAATTTCCACCATAATTTGCAAAAAAAATCTTGCCAAATCAGACGCGGTGATTTTCTGGATTTGTTTCCTCATTTTGTCTTTCATAGTTGTGGTCTACCTATGACGTCAATTACAGGCCTCTCTCATTTTTTTTAAGTGGGAGAACTTGCAGAATTAGTGGCTGACTAAATACTTTTTTCTCCACTGTATTTATGTTCTGCAGAGCTCATCATTATCATCATCATCAGAGAATGTAGCTTTCAGTGAAGTAAATGCAGTTTACATGTAATCCAGAAAATTGGCAATGGATTTATCTATTACCTCTTACTACTAACATGATCATTTTTAAATTAAACAAATATTAGGTCTAAAGTTCTCACGTATACTTGCGTATTTAAGCTCTGTGCAAACTCCAAATTGTATGAAGCCATAACTGTATATCAGAAGAATTGTATGGGACTTTCTGTACCCTTGTATCCTCTGATTAATGAAATGGTGCTAAATATTGTGCCATGATCCACTGCCCTATGGAGTTATCCTACCTCCCATGGGAAGCATTATGGAGAATACATTCCGATACAGTGACCATATTTCTGCACACACAGTGGCTATGGCTCCACAGAATGGAAAACAGGCTACAGCCATGTACATATATCCCACAAATTATACTTTCCTATGTCTGACAATGCTACATTGTCAGATTATGAGTTATATTCCATGTTTTCTCCTCTTTACTTGCTGCAATCAGGTCAATGACAGTAAAGACGTCTGGTCAGTAGGGGGCAGTATGCTTACAGAAATACATCAGGAAACAAAGGATGCATACAAAAAGTAAAGGCAGACCTTAGTAAATTCACATGGCATTTTACTGAAACCTGATAATGGTAGCTTACCAGGAGCCTACTTAATATCTCTCAGCTATTATGTCATCTCTATATCTTATCTGACAGTTTTCAAAATCAGCATTTTATGTACAAGTAGCGCAGTGCCTTAAAGGTCAGACGTTGTTCCAAGAATGCACCATGCTGCTGTATTTTATGATCTGGATATTTCACACACAATATTCATTATATGCCACTGTTAACAGTGCTGTATTGTATTTATCAACTACCGTAACGTGACCTTGACAAGAGCGTCTGAACCTGAAAACGAGCTCTAATGGTTAATCTAACTTGTAAGATTATTATTACTATTTTTAATAATAAATTGCTAATAATACTCATAATAATAGTGTTATCACTATTAGTATTATTATTCATAATAATGTTACAAATTATTGATAAAGAAGGATTAATATTCTCCCAAGTTCTCTATGTTGTTTCGTATTAACTAGTCTCAACGTTTCATATTCTTGTATTATGTTTTAATTTCCATTTGTTTTTGTTTTTTTTTATTATTATTATTATTATTATTATTATCATTTATTGCTAATAACATTATTAATAATGATAATCAAAATGACAGGGCGGCACAGTGGCTCAGTAGTTAGCACTGCAGTTTTGCAGCGTTGAGGTCCTAGGTTCAAATCACACCAAGGACAACATCTGCAAGGAGTCTGTATGTTCTCTCCGTGTTTGCGTGGGTTTCCACCGGGCTCCCCGGTTTCCTCCCACACTCCAAAGACATACTGATAGGAACTCTAGATTGTGAGCCCCAATCGGGACAGTGATGATCATGTATGTAAAGGGCTGTGGAATCAATACCGCTATATAAGTGAATAAATATTATTACTATCAACTACAATCAGGGCCTGACCACAGTGCAAATGCTTAACCAGTGACATTACCTCTGGGGGCCCAGTGTTCGGCTACTTGTAATTTATCCTGACCCTTGTTCACAAATTTGCCTTTACTTCTATATAATAGGAAACTGGGTAGTCTGTTAAATGAAAGATGCTTCTTTTGTCTGTACATGCTGCATTTAGTATACTTTGGCATCTACTGCTCTATGAGGGGCCCACAGGGAATTCTCTGGTCTTCTTGTGGGCCAGTCTGAGCCTGACAACAACAATGGGGTAAATTATTATTGTTGTTAGTAATTATTATTGATCATAACGATAATATTAATGATTATTACTTTTTTGTTAAGCACAATATTACCAATGCCAATCATACAATTACAAAATATACAGTTGTCCGTATATAATCCGTTGACAAGGAAGTTGTCCAGCTGAAAAACAATTATTTCCACGGGATCCACTTTTTTAACATTGAAGTTTATGGAAAACAGAGTTATTAATTAGCCATCCATTTATTTTTCTTCTGAAAGCATCTGTTTTTTTGCTTACTGGACTAATTTATAAAGGAAGAAAACAAATTCTTTGTCCATAGACTTCAATGTTCCACATAGACAACAGCAACCTACAAAAGATGTAAGGAGAGTCTGGTAAGAAAAAACAAAAACAACAAATATCTATGAAGGCCTCATTTGCTATGAGATGAGATGAGCATACTGAAATATCAATCAGGGGCGCAGCATGACAAGGATATACACTGTGTGCAGAATTATTAGGCAAATGAGTATTTTGATCAGATGATAATTTTTATACATGTTGTCCTACTCCAAGCTGTATAGGATAGAGAGCCGACTACCAATTAAGTAAATCAGGTGATGTGCATCTCTGTAATGAGGAGGGTGTAGTGTAATGACATCAACATCCTATATAAGGCATGCTTAATTATTAGGCAACTTCCTTTCCTTTGGCAAAATGGGTCAGAAGAGAGATTTGGCGGGCTCTGAAAAGTCCAAAATTGTGAGATGTCTTGCAGAGGGATGCAGCAGTCTTGAAATTGCCAAACCTTTGAAGCGTGATCACTGAACAATCAAGCGTTTCATGGCAAATAGCCAACACGGTCGGAAAGAAGCGTGTTGGGCAAAAAAGGCACAAAATAACTGCCCATGAATTAAGGAAAATCAAGTGTGAACTGCCAAGATGCCATTTGCCACCAGTTTGGCCATATTTCAGAGCTGCAATGTTACTGGAGTATTAAAAAACAGTGCTATACTCCGGAACATGGCCAAGGTAAGGAAGGCTGAAAAACGACTACATTTGAACAAGAAACATAAGATAAAATGTCAACATTGGGCCAAGAAATATCTTAAGACTGATTTTTCAAAGATTTTATGGACTGATGAAATGAGAATGACTCTTGATGGGCCAGATGGATTGGCCAGAGGCTGGATCAGTAAAGGGCAGAGAGCTCCACTCCAACTCAGATGCCAGCAAGGTGGAGGTGGGGTACTGGTATGTGCTGGTATCATCAAAGATGAACTTGTGGGACCTTTTCAGGTTGAGGATGGAGTGAAGCTCAACTCCCAGACCTACTGCCAGTTTCTGGAAGACAACATCTTCAAGCAGTGGTACAGGAAGAAGTCAAAATCGTTCAAGAAAAACATGATTTTCATGCAGGACAATGCTCCATCACATGCTTCCAACTACTCCACAGTGTGGCTGGCCAGTAAAGGTCTAAAATATTGACATGGCCCCTTTGTTCACCTGATCTGAACCCCATAGAGAACCTGTGGTCCCTCATAAAATGTAAGATCTTCAGGTAGGGAAAACAGTACACCTCTTGGAACAGTGTCTGGGAGGCTGTGGAGGCTGCTGCACTCAATGTTGATCGTAAACAGATCAAGCAACTGACAGAATCTATGGATGGTAGGCTGTTGAGTGTCATCATAAAGAAAGGTGGCTATATTGGTCACTAATTTTTGGGGTTTTGTTTTTGTATGCCAGAAATTTTTATTTCTAAATTTTGTGCAGTTATATTGGTTTACTTGGTGAAAATAAACAAGTGAGATGGGAATATATTTGGCTTTTATTAAGTTGCCTAATAATTCTGCACAGTAATAGTTGGTGCAGGGAGATGGGTGACCGCAGGGTGCTGGTGTACTCACTATTAAGAAAACACACAAGTCTCTGGTAAACCAAGGTGATAGTGGTCGATGCCTGCAACCGGCTGCGATCTGGTTCCCCCACTTGGCTGGTGGTCTCTGTCTTTCCCCTGCCCCTGTTTTAGAATGGTGGACTGCCTGTGCTTGCAACTTCAGGAGTCCACTCCCGGCTGAATGTGGCCTAAGGAACCCTTGCCCGCAGACGCTGGCCCGTGGGATCTCTGAGCCGTGGTGGTGGCCTTTTGTCCCCCTCAGTGGGCTGTTGCCTTCAATCAGGACTTTAGGTGGGACAGGACCTCTAGTCCTGGCTGCAATCAGTTAATTAACCAGTTCCAGTCGCTTCTGGACCTAGCTTCAGGGTCTGAATATCCCCCTGTGTGCTCCGGTTTCCGAGTCTGTTCCCCGGGTCGGTATTGGCGGGCTACAACCCTGTCCTGGTCCACCTCGGTTCCACCGAGCCGTCTTCCTGGCTACTGCAGATGGAGACCACAGTCTGCCTCCTAGCCAAAGGCACCAGGGCTCCTACCCTGGTACCTTTCAGTTTGCCTTCAGGCCTGAGACATAGGCCTGACTTCCACTCTCCTTGAACTCTACAACTTCTCTCACTGAACTGAACTGTCTACTTTTCCGCCTTTGGGCTGTCTAGACTCCTTAGTGGGCGTCTTTCAACCGCCTGGTTCCGCCCCCTGGTGTGTTTATCAAGCCCAGAGGTGGGGTGACTAGAGTTTTAAGCTAGACTGATGTCACCTGTGAGGGAAGGGTGTAATGCGGGGCCTTATTTGTGACTACCTCACCCTCCCCCTTGGTTAAACACAGACCGTCCGCGGGCTGTCCGACCACCACCGGTTTATTTTGTTTAACTGGAAAAGATAAAACAATTTTAGAACATATACAATTATAATAACATATTTACAGAGTATGAATGCTTTGGTTTCTTCCCTTAACGGGAGACAGGTACTTAAACGTTGCATAAAAAAAACATTTTTATTAACCGGGACGGGACTGGCTCCTTTTCACCTTAACCCACCCAAGCAAACTTAGCCCTGGTGCCATCGCTAAGCACTGGTGCGCACCCCTTTTCCCCAGTCCAGGAAACGGGTTCGGGTGCGGGTGTTGCCCATACAGGCCGGGTAATAAGTTCCTTACCCGTCAGTCTCTCTCAGAGGCCCCACGTCCAGGGAACCCCTGACCCGGAGGGTAGTCACCGGCTTCCATGGTGTCGGGACCTTGGCCTATTCTGCCGCCGGCCCTTCCTCCAACCAGCCTCTCCGGAGACTGCGGCATGATGAAAAGGATGGTCTGGGTAAAACACTTGACTCACTGCAGGTACGACTTCCTCTGGCAACTTTCCCACAGTCCACCACAGGGCAGCACGGGTCCCCAATGCCACCATCATTCACGGGCGACACTGTCCACAAAGACCCCATCTGCCACTGCCTGCAGTGCGGGTACGATTGCTCCTCCAAACCGGACTCTGCAAACGGGACTGTCCTCACTCCAATTCAACTTCTTGTCGTCCTCCACCAGGGGCTCCGACCCCTGATGGCGCCCTCTGAGGCTCCGACTGCAGTGGCGTTCAACAAGTCAGACAAGATTCTCCTTTCCTTCCACCCTGTACGCAGGATGGCATCTCCCGGGAACTTGGAGACGTTCAACAAAGGGCAGGAGTAACAGGAGCGGGTCTTCTGCTTAAAAACTTGTTAACTTTAAAACTTGTGGCGGGTTCCCTCAGAACTGGCCATTTGCAGGGCACACACCGGCAAAATGCCCGAGTTGTCTGCAGGATCTACAGATTGGTATTATTACACCCCCAGCGGCAGTCGGGGCTTCGTACTCCGAGATAGACTCTGTATCACCCTCAGAGCCGCTGTCATCCATCTCCCAGCTAGGTGCCATTCCCGTTGCGGCTGGGCGGACTGCCGGAGCCGACATCCTTTCGGTGGCAGGCGGGTCACTGCCAGCTGCTACCCGGGGAGTCACCACCGGAGTCTCGGGGTCCGCCGCTCCTGCGACCGGAGCGAGCGCCGCCACATTCCCATCGTCAGGCACACCTGCAGGCGCCACTGCTCCAGCGGCCGGCACCACTCCGCCATCAGGGTTAGGCGCGGATATCTTCCCGCTTCTCCCCCTTGGTCTTTTCCTGGCACTTCTCTTTTTGGCCGGTAAGTTTCGTTTTGCGACTTCCGGCTTTACTTTTTGACCGTGTTCCCAGGGGGCGGGGCTTCAGCTTTCGCGCCCTTTTCGCGGGGAAGAAGACCCTGGGCGGGGAATATTCGTGCCAAAAGATGGCGGCAAGATGGCGATTTCTGGAAAGTTTTCAACGGATCACTGCTGACTTCAATACAAGGCGCATTTCCACAAGGTAAGTGGATGGGTAAGTATCCTGTTTGTGACGCCAAAGTTTCAGGGTGTGCCGCCCCCGTGCCAGCAGCCTGCCGTTGCTCGGGTCCGGACCGTCCGCTGGGTGGCTCGAGGGTCTCCGGACCCGAGGGATCCCGCGGACACTCCGAATGAAAAGGGTCGGGGGCTGGTGGACGTATATGTACGGGCTGGACCGTACTAGGTTTGTGACGCCACCCATGGTATGTGGTGATATTTGACACCACCGCTGCAGATGCGGGGCACCCAGGGGAGATGTTGTGCAGCAAGTTGGTAACCCCTCCGTGGGCAGGGATGGTTGCCCCGGGACCCATTGGGGTTGGTGGCGCAGGGAGATGGGCGACCGCAGGCTGCTGGTGTACTCACTATTAAGAAAACACACGAGTCTCTGGTAAACCAAGGTGATAGTGGTAGGTGCCTACAGCCGGCTGCGTTCTGGTTCCCCCACCCAACTGGTGGTCTCTGTCTTTCTCCTGCACCTGTTTTAGAACGGTGGACTGCCTGTGCTTGCAACTTTAGGAGTCTGCTCCGGGCTGGATGTGGCCTAAGGAGCCCTTGCCCGCAGACGCTGGCCCGTGGGATCTCTGAGCCGTGACGGTGGCCTTTTGTCCCCCTCGGTGGGCTGTTGCCTTCAATCGGGACTTTGGGTGGGACAGGACCTCTAGTCCTGGCCGCAATCATATAATTAACCAGTTCCAGTCGCTTATGGACCTAGCTTCAGGGTCTGAGTACCCCCCTGTGTGCTCTGGTTTACGAGTTGGTTCCCCGGGTCGGTACCGGCAGGCTACAACCCTGTCCCGGTCCACCTCGGCTTCACCGAGCCGTCTTCCCGGCTCCTGCAGACGGAGAACGCCGTCTGCCTCCTAGCCAAAGGCTTCAGGGCTCCTACCCTGGTACCTTTCAATTTGTCTTCAGGCCTGAGACACAGGCCTGACCTCCCCTCTCCTTGAACTCTACAACTCCTCTCACTGAACTGAACTGTCTACTTTTCTGCCTCAGGCTGTCTAGATTCCTTGGTGGGCATCTTCCAACCGCCTGGTTCCCCCCCATGGTGTGTATATCAAGCCCTGAGGTGGGGTGACTAGGGTTTTAAGGTTGGCCGATGTCACCTGTGAGGGAAGGGTGTAATGCGGGGCCCTATTTGTGACTACCTGGCCCGGTCAGGGCGTCACACTGACAGTTTTAGAGCAGCGCTTACAAACCTCTATTAAAAACCTCTATTAGGAGCTTGTTTAATAGACTGTCCACTACACTACACAGCAGAGGTGGCCGAGATTATCACATTTTTTTTAACATAGGCAACAAACAGTAAGGCTATGTGCACACATGGTGTTTTTTTTGCATTTTTCATGCGTTTTACTTGCAGATTTTAATCAATAAAAGCAAGGAAAAAGCAACCCAGCAAAGTCTATGAGAATCGTGACTTGCTGTTTTTTTTCCAGATTTTGTTGCTGAAAAAAGAAGCAGCGTTTTTTTCCTGCATTTCTATAATACACTGCAGTGCTTTATCACTACAGTGCATTATATCGTAGCACTTCGCCTCACACACCGTGCATACAGCATGGTGTGTGAGGCTCTCTGTAGCTCAGTAACCCGGGGTCGTCATGGTGATGACCCAGAGTTACTATGGCAGTGATGGGGTCCCTGTAATCATATTACACATCAGCAGTGATCATGAGGGTACAACGCCTGAACCTCCGTGATCGCCTTGACTAAAAAATACACAAAAAGAAGTAGGGAAAACGGCATATGAAAAAAACAAAGAAGCGCAATAAAAAAAATGTGTTTTTTCTGCTGCATTTTTCCTGCCAAAACATGCTTTTTCAGGTGCAGAAAAGAAGCTCATAATAAAGCAATGTGGGCACATAGCCTAAACGTTTAACGAAAAAAAAAGAAAAACATCTGCATTCTTGAGAATAGGGAGGATTTTTAATAAGTAAATTGACAAACTTGCTTGATTGTTTCAATTTTCCTGACGTAATATATTAAGATTAACACTATAAGAACACATTCAGATTTTTTAATTTCTTTTATGTTAGTATTTAAAATTAAAGTTGGCATTCAGATTTACCCGATTTATGTTATTGGTTATGACATCTTGAGGTCACATACTGAGACTAAGCAGTCAACAAAGACATAAACAAGAAATTTCAAAGGTAAGCACACAGTTTGATTTTTTTAACCCATACCAGTTTCTTTGGAGTTTTTATAGGCTGAAAAGTCTTTTCAAAGAAATACAATGGTGGAAGGGGGGCACTACTGTGTTACTATGGACTAACACCGACCATTACAGTTTGCCGTAAAACAATATATTGGTTACATATTGGACTTTTGTATACTGTTTAAGAATTGTACATTTTTCTTATGACTCTTACTCATTTTGGATTCATTTATCGCAAAACTGATATTGAATAAATCATGTGGCTACATCGACATGAAGGCAATAAGAAAAACATCCATACAACACATTATAAAATCCTATTTACTTTCAAGCTTTTATTCAGGATAGATGCCGGAGTTTCCGTATGTTCCCGGTCTCAGCAGAGTAGAGGTCGTGTTCTCAGTCACATTTGCATTTTATTAGGTTTTAATGACACACATTTTCCACTGTTTAAATCAGGTTTTATGTCACAAACCTGGAAAGTACCTTCATACTAGCTTCAAATGTAACTGTATCACTGTTTTAATGGCAAACTAAAATTTCCCACCCACAATGTGATATGCCTGAGCATGCATAGTCCAGCATTAATAGCGCTTGGATCAGGAACAACATTTAAAATGTTGTCACCATGAATTAAATGTTCTGATCCTGTATTTTAAACCAGGAGTAAATTACACTCTAAGTTTGCTGGCAACTGTGGACTTTCCATTAATCTGGACTTTGGCATTGGCATTCTATACAGATAAGAGGACGGAGAAAAACTTTATTAGTGGAGATTCAAGAGAACTTCCAAGATATAAAAAGGAAGATCCTACCTAGTACCATACTTTACAATCTCTTATAATAATGAATATTACCATAATTCCCCAAAAATAAGCCACTATCATATTATTTTTGCCCTGAAAAATTGAGTTAGGCTTATTTTCAGGGTAGAGCTTATTTCTGGGGAAACACGGGTTGGGGGTACGTTTACCTCCCAAAAAAAGAAGACACCCCCTAGGAGAATCATACTTACCAGACCTTGGACATCTGCATTGCTCGCAGGTCCCCCTTGAGATCCACAGCGCAAGCTCCCAGCAGGTCCTTGTGTGCTCCACAGCAGTCCTCCCCTGCATCCGGCTGACACTCACTCACACACACATCAGATCGCAGGAATATCATACACACATGCACACACAGAAACATCCGGTGGTACCATACTGCTTCCAGCCAACAGCACTGAGGAACGCGGGGACCTGCAGTGGAAAGCATCAATGTGTGGTATCCTGGTACCCATTCTACTGCTGCTGAGTTAAACAGTTGTTGGGTGGCAGTAGATTTGTCCCAGTGTTCCAGAATGACTTTGTGCACTGTGAGTTAGGAAGTATGCAATGCATTGTGTAAAGCCCGCTTTACACGTTTGCAATTTTGCATACGATAGCGTATGCGATTTGCAACACCCCCATCGTATGTGCGGCACGTTTAATTTGTTGACCGTGCTGCACACACGATTAACCCTCACACGTACTTACCCGTCCATACGACCTCTCTGTGGGCGGCGAACGTCCACTTCCTGGAGTGGGAGGGACGTTCGGCGTCACAGAGACGTCACGTGGCAGTGGCAATAGAAACGGAGGGGCGGAGCTGAGCGGGACGTAAACATGCCGCCCACCTCCTTCCTTCTGCATTATCGGCAGCAGCTGTGGGAGACAGGTAAGATCTGTTCAATGTTCCCGGGGTGTCACACCCTGCGATGTGTGCTGCCACGGAAACATTGAACAACCACACGTTCAATTCTAGAGACAGATACGATGTGTATGCGATGAACGTTTTAACGTTAAATCGCAATCGCACGTACCTGTCACACACTGCAATGTACTTACAATGCCGGATGTGCGTCACTTACGACGTGACCCCGCCGACACATTGTAAGATATATTGCAGCATGTAAAGCGGGCTTTATGATATGCGTACAATGAGGTTAAATGTACTTTGCTGCAATCTATTGGTCAATGGATGCATATGAAAGTTAGGTGTTCATTCTCCTCACAAAAAGCTGCCATGAAAACAGCTGGAGGAGCGTCCCACCTTAGGGATCATTCACATGACCGTTTCATTTGTCCTGGTCAGTTCCTGTTTTTTTGCGGACCCACGGACAGGACCATCTTTTCAATGTCTTTTGTGTAGGATCGGATGGCACACAGAAGAAATGAGTTGGGGCGAAGCACCAGGATTGGCGGATCTAATAGATACGCCACTTCTGGGGCAGCTGTAGCCTGCTATTTTTAGGCTGGGGATTGTCCAATAACAGTGGACCTCCCTAGTCTAAGAATACCAGAATACCAGTTGTCCGCTTTACCTTGACTGGTGATCCAATTTGGGGGGACCCTGTGTTTTTTGTTTTAAATTATTTATTTAATTTAAAATAACAGAGTGGGGTGCCCTCTGTTTTGAATTACCAGCCAAGGTGAAGCTGCCAGCTGTGGTTTGCAGGCTGCAGCCATTTGCTTTACCCTAGCTGGCTACAAAAGATAGGGGGGACCCATGTCAATTTTTCTTTTATTATTTATTTATTTTTTGGCTAAATACAAGGCTAAGCACCCTTTAGTGCCACATGAAAGTCACAAAAGGGTGCCAGCTTAGAATATGCAGGGAGGTGGGACATTATATATGTCTTTCTCATCTATCTATCTATCTATCTATCTATCTATCTATCTATCTATCTATCTATCTATCTATCTATCTATCCCTCCATTCATTCATTCATTCATTCATTCATCCCTCTATCTTTCTGTCTCTATATCTATCTATCCATCTCTATATCTACTCATCTATTTATCTTTCTTGCTGCTTCCGTTTTTTGCGGTCCACCAAAAAAAATGGAAGGCACACGGATGACACACGGACCGTATACGGAACGGAATGGATGTCACATGGATGCCACACGAATGCATCCGTGAAAAAAATGGACCATTTTTTGCTGCCCGCAAAAACAGAACGATCATGTGAATGTAGCCTTATGCGGGCGTCACACAAGACGATCTATCGTGCGATCGCACGAGCGATCGCACCCGCCCCCGTCGTTGTGCGTCACGGGCAATTAGTTGCCCGTGGCGCACAAAGTCATTAAACCCCCGTCACACGCACTTACCTGCTGAGCGACGTCGCTGTGGGCGGCAAACATCCACTTACTGAAGGGGGTGGGACGTTTGGCGTCACAGCGACGTCACACAGCGGGCGGCCAATAGAAGCGGAGGGGCGGAGATGAGCAGGACGTAAACATCCCGCCCACCTCCTTCCTTCCGCGTTGCCGGCGGGACGCAGGTAAGCTGCCGTTCCTCGTTCCCGGGGTGTCACACGGAGCGATGTGTGCTGCCCCAGGTACGATGAACAAACGGCGCAGAGAAGAAGAAACGACTTTTTGAAAATGAGCGACGTATCAACGAGCAACGATAAGGTGAGTATTTTTGCTCGTTCCTCGTCACTCTTAGCTGTCACACGCTACGATATATCAAACGATGCCGGATGTGCGTCACTTATGACATGACCCCGCCGACATATCATACGATATATTGTCTCGTGTGACGCCCGCATTAGTCTGGACACGTCCTGTAAACTGGATAAAACAAGTCTAGTCAGGAAAGAGGGAAGAAGCTCCCACAATCTCTATCACAGTCCATGCTGAGGGGACATCTTTTTCTTCATATAATCACCTCCACAACGGAGTGAAGCTTCATACAGCCAGAATAAATAATGCTGATCACATGCTCTCCTGCATACAGGTTTTCTATATGCTTCCAGCCAGAACCAGTTTAACGTGACTCCCATGCCACAAACTCTGTCTGCCCTACCCCTGCAATAGGGAACAGTAGTGCCAAAACTGTGAGTAGCTCGATACCACTGGTGTGTCACCACAGGGAGTCATCGCATGACGGTCCCTCCATAGGAGCACCTCTGGGGCTCCTATACCATCTCTATAAGTGCCACCTCCTGCTATTGACAATTGTTGTGGACACAAGGGAAGCAATTAGGGGTCCAGCGACCCACTTCAGCTACCGTGACTGTACCATCTGCTGCCAGTTTAACTACATATCCCAGCTGGTCCCTCTGCAACATCTGGTGCCTCCCTGTGGGTCACCGCAAACATGTTCCAAAGTAGGTGCTTGATGTGTTACACCGCAGGCACTCGAATTCCATTGCGTCTCAGGTGCCCGGAGCAGTACGATATCACTTGGTGTGTGTGTGCCCTCCACCACAGCTCTTCAATGCGTTCTACCACAGATCCTCGCGTTCTACAGTCTCCCGTTCGGGGTTTGGTAAGTATGGTTGTATGATCTATCTTCTCTCTTTTTGCCATGTTTGCTTTCTTTAATGAAGTGTCATCCAGTATTCTTTAATTTTTTAAGCTGCATGTGTAGCGCCCCTGACCTGGTCAGGTGCCACTGAGTACTGCACCCATGCTGGGTGAGTGCAAAAAGGTAATCCTAAAAGCTGAATAGGGTGTGTATGAACAGACACATAGTGACCAGGTCTCATACACACATCTTAGAGGGGACCCCTGGGCAGACCCAGGAGGGGGCGTGGCCTCCTCATCTCAGCTAGTGGTGCGGTGGAGAGGCTGGAAACTAGTGTGGCAGAAGCAGTGGAGGAGGACACATGTCAGTCTGAAGCAGAGGGCACGCAGACACGCTAGTCAGACCCTCCCCGTGTAGTGGTTGCTGACGGGGGAGTACATTGGCACACAGTCAGTCTGAAAGACATCTGAAGAGAGAGAGCAGTAAGGAGTCGAGTACAAAGACTCCTGGTAATGAAGCACGAACGACGAACAGGTCCCTAGAGCCAGACATCCATTTAGTGATCTGCTAAATCCTGCAGGTGGTGGGACTAGAGGTTCCACACCAACCAACACAGAGTCCGAGCATCAGCAGCAACGAGGGGGCCCATAAGGAGGATTGAGCCTGAAGCTATCCACCTTGGTCCACGCTGCAAGCAAACAGGCCAGAAAGGGGAGAAAAGGCAGATACGACTTCCCTGGATGAATCCCACGGTACTTTAAGTCAGGGGTTGTCCGAAACAAGAAGTGCTAGGAAGGCAAGTCAGCAGTCACTCCGATATCAGCCTGAAGGATACCTGGTTCTCTCTGGTCTATCTCAGTATTGCCCGGGTTACCTCACAAAACCAGCTGAACGTGAGTAAACAAGTTGAAAGACATTTCTGGACTGAGACTGAGTTCTTCTGCGACCTGTTGTTCCACACACACATACACCTGAGCCCTTGGGGCCAGCCTCACTCTCGGGAGGCCATACCACCAGACTACATACACCATCAGCCCCAGACGCTCGTTAAACTGCAGTGGCGGTCCCCCATCACCCTGGCCGCAAAACCAAGAATGGCATCACGACTCCTATGAAAGTGAACCTGACGTACCTGTTGCCAGAAGGGTCCCTACAGAGAAGTCCCCACAGGTGACCGCTGCAGCGCTGTATTGGGCAACTCACATGGATACTTCATTAATGAACCGCAACGAGGGATTATTTTCTGGGTAGGACTTATATATACTTAAAATTTAGTACTTGCATCTTCTCTTGTTATGTAGGAGGTGGGGTGGAGGGGGTTCACACTATTACTTGACTTGTTTTCCAATAACATTTATTACTGTCCCTTTTTGCCAACCAGTCCATTCACTTAAAGCATAACCATCATTTTAATGTTTAGTTCACATACGTATGAATTAAAAGATGGGTTGTAAGACCAGGACTAGTGGTGACAACACACCATGGACTTGAACCTCATGGACATGTCTGACACATGAGTGCCTTCTTGCTGCACTATCTGCAACATGATGCTCATATTGTTATGATTAGAAATAGTGCACTGCTGACTACTGGGTTGCTACTCTGTTCAATCCACAGTACAAGCGTAAATTTTGCCAGATGCTTCACCCCTGGAAAGGGATGCACACATGCTGGAGTATTGAAACAAGCTTGACCAGAACCTTAAGAGTGGTTTTCCAAAAGGCAGCAATGAGGCACACAGCGTGTATTGCAGTTCTAGACTTCCAATTCCAAGAATGTTGGCTTGTCATCACAGAAACATTAGCAGCAGCTTAAGCGGCAGAAGCAATTTCTGTGAGTTGTGGTGTGGCGCCCCTGACCTGGTCAGACACCACTGAGTACTGCACCCATGCTGGGACAGTGCTTCCAGGTAATCCTGAAGGCTGGAATAGGGTGTGTACGCACAGACACATAGCAACCAGGTCTCTCACACCTTGAGAGGGGACCCTTGGGCAGACCCAAGAGGGGGCTTGCCTCCACATCTCATCAAGGGATGTAGTGGAGGGGCTGGGAACTAAAGTTGCAGAGGCTGTCAGGAAAGTAGGAGGAGAGCCAGTCTGGTAGCAGTGAGCGTGGTTGCTAGGAGACGCAGGCGCGTGCACACTCTAGTCAGATCCTGCACGTGAAGTAGCCATTAGCGGGGGAGAACGGTTACCAGTCAGTCAGTCAGAAAGACACCTGAAGAGATGTGGTCGAGTACAGGGACTCCTGGTAACTAGGCACGCACTGGGAACGGGTCCCTAGAGTAGACGTCCATTTATTGATCTGCTAAACCTGCCGGTGAGGGGAACTACAAGTCCCTCACCAACCATCTAGAGTCCGAGCCTCAGCAGCAACAAAGGGGCCCATAAGGAGGATCGAGCCAGGAGCCATCTTCCTTCCTAGCGACTTCCCTTGATGAATCCCACGGTACTTAAAGTCAGGGGTTATCCGAAACAAGAAGTGCTAGGAAGGCGAGTTAATGGTTACCCTTAGACCGCCCTAAAGAATACCTGGTTTCACCTGGTTAATCTCAGCATCGCCCGGGTACCTCACAAAACCATCCAAAAGTGAGTAAAAGCAAGTTGAAAGACATTTTGGACTGAGACTGAGTTATTCTGGGACCTGTTCTTCTACACCCCCGAGCCCCTGGGGCCAGCCTCACTCACGGGAGGCCACACCATCCGACTGCAGACTCCATCAGCCCCAGACGCTCGTTAAACCTGCAGTGGCAGTCACCCATAACCCTGACCGCAAACCGTGAGTGGCGTCACGACTCCTATACATACAAATCCGACATACCTGTTGCCAGTGAAGACCCTGTGGCGTCCCTGAAGGTGTAGTGGTGTACCTGGGGCGACTGCTGCAGGTGGGCTCCACATCTGGTGTCACAAACAGGATCAATGAGTAGACCTGTTTAGACAGGTGACAGTGTGCCTCAGCGGTCCGATTGAAAAATTTGAACCGCCGCCATTTTGTCATTGTTAAAAGCGTGTGATTTTAAAAGCTGCAGCCGCGCAGAAGAAAAGTTAACCGCCCACAAAGAGGAGTGGCTGGCCCAGCATGGGAAGAGTGCCCTGATACAGTGAAAGGAAAAGATGGGGGTGGATCTTTCCACGGACTGCGGGGACGTCCCAGTTTTGTGGGAGGAGAACAACCAAAAACGAAACTAAGACTAAAGCGGGACCAGAACCTCATGAGCAATGATAGAGACAAGATGGGTCAGCAGAAGGTGACAAGGGAGAGCAGAGATAGACCAGGCCATGACTGCAGAGGACCTGGAAGCAGAAGTGGAAAGAATTGCAGATGGTATGGAAGAGCAAAGCAGGCAAGAGATAGCCGCTTGGAAGAAGAAAATGATAATGGCAATTAGAAACCTGCGGTTGTCGGTGCAGCGAGGCCTGCCTGGGGGCACTGCCCACGCTCAACTGGAGTCATCGTCAGCAATAGCGACCCTGCTACAGGATGTCTCCAGCACAAACCTGAGTGAGTGCAAAATCGCCCCTGTTCCACCTGGTATGCTGACCCCACCTGCATTGTTGTCAGAAGTCGGTGCGATGTCCGGTGCGATGCCTGATGCGATGCCCAGTGCGATGTCCGGTGCGATGTCCGGTGCGATGTCCGGTGCGACACCCGATGCGACGCCCGCGGTCAGACCACACCAAGCGACAATGCCTTCTGTCCCAGTTGCCCGACCAGAGGTGGTCACAGCACCCCAGTCACTGACTGGGGATCCAGCTCCTACCCCCAGACCAGAAGCGGTCACAGCGCCCCAATTGCTGACTGGGGAACCAGCACCTGCGCTCCGACCTGAAGCGGACAAAGAACTGGCTCAGTTAAAGAGAGAACTGGATGCTCGGTTTCCAGCACACCTGGTGGAGAGGTACCTGATCAAAAAGCTGCCACTCAACCGACCGGAGGAGGTCGCAGCACCCTCTGCGAGAGAGGGAGGCCAGGAGGTCATGCTGCTGGTCCCCCAATGACTGGAAGAGGTCACAGCACCCTCCGCCAGGGAGAGAGAAGAGGTCCAGCCACCATCACTGCTGTTCCCCAACCGGCCGGAGGAGGTCGCAGCACCCTCTGAGAGAGAGGGAGGCCAGGAGGCTGCGCTGCTGTTCCCCCAATGACCGGAAGAGATCGCAGCACCCCCTGCCAGGGAGGAAGAACTGGTAGCATATAGTCCCAGCATGTATGTTACCTGGTTGCCTGCAGATAACCGGGTGATGGTAATGCGGAGACCAGCCCGCAGAGAGCAGCGTCGTGTGAGAGCCAGACACCCCCTTGAGAAGCCCACCCCAGAGAGAGAGCAAGTGGAAGCCCAGGACCTGCAGGAAAAGCAGTCCCTGCGGCGGGCCAGACACCAGGCCAGAGGTCCCCTCCACCGTGGGGTAGTGGAGGAATTCAACTGCCGCACAGGGTGGGGCTTTAAAGTGGAGGCCAGAGTGAAGAAGGGGATCTTCGTATCCAGGTGGGACGTACAGTCCCACCTGCAGCGAGGTCACCCAGGTCGTGACTTGTATGTGGGGGATGTCGTGGAGTACACAAGGCATATGGGAGAGAGAGGCTGGTTTGCCTTGGACGTGGTACAGTGTTCAAGGGAAACCTTAGTGAGTTCAGACTCCATCCCCACTGCTTCTACCAGGTCCCCAAAGTCATCAACACTATGGGACAACCAAAAGACAACCTTCAAAGATCAGTGCACTAAAGTGCCAAGCACTGACCTTGGTAGGAGGAAGTCTATCTAGAACATCCATTAAGAACATTTGTCTAGTTGAAAATGTTTTTTGTTATGACCAGTTAAGTAATGTTCAAGAGATAGTGCCCACAAGGATTGTCCCGAGAACTTGTTAAAATATTCTTTAGCACCGGTTACCTGCACCTTAAAAAAATGGACTACAGGTTATGAACTGGCTATAACCACAAACTCTCGCATTGTAAAAAGTTACCTCAGTGGTACCAACCCTCAGAGTGTGCCTGTTTATGGGGCATGGCTCTGCACCACCAGAGGGCACGCCTGTTTATGGGGTCTGCTCTCCAACACCAGGGATCATGCCTGTTTATGGGGCCTGCTCTCCAACACACGGAAGCTGGTACGCCTGTTTATGGGGCCTACCCTATACTACCATCCTCAGGAGAGGAAGATTGGAGGAAAGGTCTGGGATACAGATGACCCAGACCTGGTCACCAAAGGGACCGGTGACCTCCCTCCTGGAAGTTTCTGGGTGGGACCAGGACTTGTGGGTGGTGGGTGGTGATGGAATGGTACCTGGTATGTTTTAAATGTAAAAGACTCCCCTGTGTGGGAAAAGTTGTATTTATTCTTTTCTCATCTTTGCAGCCCGAGGACATGCTGTTAATAACCAATGGGGAATGTGGCGCCCCTGACCTGGTCAGGCACCACTGAGTACTGCACCCATGCTGGGACAGTGCTTCCAGGTAATCCTGAAGGCTGGAATAGGGTGTGTACGCACAGACACATAGCAACTAGGTCTCCCACACCTTGAGAGGGGACCCTTGGGCAGACCCAAGAGGGGGCTTGCCTCCACATCTCATCAAGGGATGTAGTGGAGGGGCTGGGAACTAAAGTTGCAGAGGCTGTCAGGAAAGTAGGAGGAGAGCCAGTCTGGTATCAGTGAGCGTGGTTGCTAGGAGACACAGGCGCGCACAGACTCTAGTCAGACCCTGTACTTGAAGTAGCCGTTAGCGGGGGAGAACGGTTACCAGTCAGTCAGTCAGAAAGACACCTGAAGAGATGTGGTCGAGTACGGGGACTCCTGGTAACTAGGCACACACGGGGAACAGGTCCCTAGAGTAGACGTCCATTTATTGATCTGCTAAACCTGCAGGTGAGGAGAACTACAAGTCCCTCAACGATCATCTAGAGTTCGAGCCTCAGCAGCAACAAGGGGGCTCATATGGAGGATTGAGCCTGGAGCCATCTTATCATAGTATCATAGTTTTTAAGGTTGAAGGGAGACTCTAAGGCGGGCTTTGCACACTACGACATCGCAGGCCGATGCTGCGATGCCGAGTGCGATAGTGCCCGCCCCGGTCGCAGCAGCGATATGTGGTGATAGCTGGCGTAGCGAAAGTTATCGCTATGCCAGCTTCACACACACACTCACCTGCCGTGCGACGTCCCTGTGGCCGGCGACCCGCCTCCTTGTTAAGGGGGCGGGTCGTGCGGCGTCACTGCGACGTCACACGGTAGGCGGCCAATCAGAGCGGAGGGGCGGAGATGAGCAGGATGTAAACATCCTGCCCACCTCCTTCCTTCCGCATATCCTACGGAAGCCGCAGTGAGGCCGGTAGGAGATGTTCCTCGCTCCTGCGACTTCACACACAGCGATGTGTGCTGCCGCAGGAGCGAGGAACAATATCGGACCATTGCGTCAGCGTAATTATGGATTACGCCGACGCTGTACTGATGATACGATTACGACGCTTTTGCGCTCGTTAATCGTATCATCCAGGCTTTACACACTGCGATGTCGCATGCGATGCCGGAAGTGCGTCATTTTCAATTTGACCCCACCGACATCGCACCTGCGATGTCGCAGTGTGCAAAGTGCCCCTAAGTCCATCTAGTTCAACCCGTAGCCTAACATGTTGATCCAGAGGAAGGCAAAAAAAACCAATGTGGCAAACAAGTTCCAATGGGGAAAAAATTTCCTTCCTTCGTCCACATCCGGCAATCAGACTAGTTCCCTGGATCAATACCCTGTCATAAAATCTAATATACATAACTGGTAATATTACATTTTTCAAGAAAGGCGTCCAGGCTCTGCTTAAATGTTAGTAGTGAATCACTCATTACAACATCATGCGGCAGAGAGTTCCACAGTCTCACTGCTCGTACAGTAAAGAATCCTCGTCTGTGATTATGATTAAACCTTCTTTCCTCAAGACGTAGCGGATGCCCCCGTGTTCCAGTCGCAGGCCTAGGTGTAAAAAGATCTTTGGAAAGGTCTCTGTACTGTCCCCTCATATATTTATACATTGTGATTAGATCCCCCCATAGCCTTCATTTTTCCAAACTAAATAACCCCAAGTTTAATAACCTGTCTTGGTATTGCAGCCCCCCCATTCCTCTAATAATCTTGGTCGCTCTTCTCTGCACCCTCTCCAGTTCAGCTATTTCCTTCTTATATATCGGTGACCAGAATTGTACACAGTATTCTAAGTGCGGTCGCACTAGTGACTTGTACAGAGGTAGAACTATATTTTTTTCATGAACACTTATACCTCTTTTAATACATCCCATTATTTTATTAGCCCTGGCAGCAGCTGCCTGACACTGGCCACTAAAGTGAAGTTTACCATCCACCAATACACCCAAGTCTTTTTCTGTGTCTGTTTTACCCAGTGTTCTACAATTAAGTACATAATCATAAATGTTATTTCCTCTACCCAAGTGCATGACCTTACATTTATCTACATTAAACTTCAATTGCCACTTCTTAGCCCAATCCTCCAATTTACATAAATCTCCCTGTAATATAAAATTATCCTCCTCTGTATTGATTACCCTGCAGAGTTTAGTATCATCTGCAAATATTGAAATTCTACTCCGCATGTCCCCAACAAGGTCATTTATAAATATGTTGAAAAGAAGCGGGCCCAATACTGACCCCTGTGGTACCCCACTATGAACTGAGACCCAGTCCGAGTACATACCATTAATAACCACCCTTTGTTTCCTATCACTGAGCCAGTTTTTAACCCAGTTACACATATTTTCCCCTATCTCCATTATTCTCATTTTATGTACCAACCTTTTGTGTGGCACCGTATCAAAAGCTTTTGAAAAGTCCATATACACAACATCCACTGCATTTCCCTGGTCCAGGCTTGAACTTACCTCTTCATAGAAGCTGATCAAATTAGTTTGACAGGATCGATCCCTCATAAACCCATGTTGATACTCTGTCATAAGGTTATTTTTCTTGAGATACTCCAGTATAGCATCTCTCAAGAAACCCTCAAGGATTTTACCAACCGTAGAGGTTAAACTTACCGGCCTATAATTTCCCGGCTCAGTTTTTGTCCCCTTTTTGAATATTGGCACCACATTTGCTATGCGCCAGTCCTGCGGTATCGACCCTGTTATTAAGGAATCTGAGATTAAAAATAATGGTCTATCTATCACAGAACTCAATTCCTGTAGTACTCTGGGGTGTATGCCATCCGGGCCCAGAGATTTGTCAACCATAGTGATTTCGAGGCGGCGGCGTACTTCCTGCTGGGTTAAGCAGGTAATACTCAAGGGTGAATTTATGGTATCACTGGTCATGTCATCTGCCATGGCATTTTCTTGTATAAAAACCGTAGAAAAAAAGTCATTCAGCAGGTTGGCTTTACCCTCATCCCCTTCCACCATTTCACCAAGACTATTTTTAAGGGGGCCAACACTATCGCTTTTCAGTTTTTTACTGTTTATGTAGTTAAAGAATATTTTAGGATTATTTTTACTTTCTCTCGCAATGAGTCTCTCTGTCTCAAACTTAGCTAACTTAATTTGCTTTTTACATATTTTATTTAATTTTCTATAATTATATAATGCTTCATCACTACCTACCCTCTTTAATTCTTTTAAGGCTTTCTGTTTTTCTTTTATTGCTTACCTTACAGCTCTATTTAGCCATAGGGTTTTCCTCCTATTTCTAGCATGTTTGTTCCCATAGGGTATATTTTCTGCACAAGCCCTATTCAGGATGCTTATAAAAGTCTTCCATTTGCTTTGTGTACTTTTATTACTTAGTACATCATCCCAGTTTATTGCACTAAGATCATCTCTCAACCGTTTAAAATTTGCTTTCCTGAAGTTTAGTGTCCTTGTAGCCCCTCTACTAGACATCTTACTAAAGAATACATGAAAACTTATTATTTTGTGATCACTATTCCCCATGTAACCCCCAACTTGTATATTTGATATGCGGTCTGGCCTATTGGTTAGTACAAGGTCTAGTAGTGCTCCCCCTCTTGTGGGGTCCTGTACCATTTGTGAAAGGTAATTATCTTTCATTGTTATCAAAAATCTATTTCCTTTGCTGGAACTGCAAGTTTCTGTTCCCCAATTTATATCAGGATAGTTAAAGTCCCCCATAATAATTACCTCTCCGAGACTCGCTGCTTTATCAATTTGCTTTATGAGGAGATTCTCTTCCTCTTCCATAATATTCGGCGTCTTATAACACACCCCTATCAGTATTTTATTATTCATTCTCCCCCCCCTTATCTCCACCCATAGGGACTCTACATTCTCAGTACCCTCACATATGTTGTCACGCAGGATGGGTTTTAAGGATGGGATCTTCCTTGGTCCACGCTGCCAGCAAATGGGCCAAAAAGGGGGGAAAAGGCAGTAGCGACTTCCCTGGATGAATCCCACGGTACTTAAAGTCAGGGGTTATCCGAAACAAGAAGTGCTACGAAGGCGAGTTAACGGTTACCATTAGACCGGCTTAAAGGATACCTGGTTTCACCTGGTTAATCTCAGCATCGCCCGGGTACCTCACAAAACCATCCAAAAGTGAGTAAAAGCAAGTTGAAAGACATTTTGGACTGAGACTGAGTTTTTCTGGGACCTGTTGTTCTACACACCCGAGCCCCTGGGGCCAGCCTCACTCACGGGAGGCCACACCATCCGACTGCAGACTCCATCAGCCCTAGACACTCGTTAAACCTGCAGTGGCGGTCACCCATAACCCTGACCGCAAACCGTGAGTGGCGTCACGACTCCTATACATACAAAACCGAGATACCAGTTGCCAGAAATACCCAAGTGAAGACCCTGTGGTGTCCCTGAAGGTGTAGTGGTGTCCCTGGGGCGACTGCTGCAGGTGGGCTCCACAGTGGCACCCAATTTTTAGACCATCCCGTGCACCAGCAGAAGAGAGTACATGTCTGACACATAGTGAACGAATGGAGAGGATGATGCTGGAGCATCTATAGCTCAGTATCGATGTTAACTCAAGAAGTAGGAGGGCACCAAAACCTGGGATCACCCCTGGCACTGAAAGCTAATGTTTAATAGAGAGAAAAGAAGTGCCAAAAAACTGAGGGATCACCATATACATATTTAATCAAAATTTTTTATTGTATTTCAAGGAACATAAAAAGCACATTTGTGTCACACAACACCAAATGGTATCACAACAACCATAGACAAATTTTAAAAACATTTAAAAACATACAGAAAGAAGACCATGTGATTCCCTATATAAAATGGACCAAGATACTAACCAAGCTAGCTGGTATAATAAACAGATCAGAAGTTAGTTACATTTTCAAAGCACATGATGTTGCAACATAGCAAAAAATGTGCTAAAGCGCTTCACAAGTAATTATAATACATATTAAACCCAGCAACAGCTTATAATGCAGTCATAATAGACCCTGATACTTAGACAAAGCAGCCCTGTGCAAAGAAATGATGAAAACCCCAATATCTCAACTAGCATAACCCCAGGTTGAACCTGAGCACCACAAACCTGCAGGCAGGGCCGTATTTACCATTAGGGACCCGTGGTCCGGTGCCTGGGGCCGCACCTTCTGGCAGCAAAAAAAATTTTTTTTTTTTTGCGGCTGCCAAGCACAGGGAGCTGATTGACCCCGGAACTGCCAGCGCCTGCACTTCTGGGGTCACAGGCTAGCGCCAATCAGCTCCTTCCTCTGTGCTACGTCCACTGCTGTGTGGACGTCACATGCAGAGCTCACAGCAGGACGCCGCGGAGGACGCCGTGATGGAAGCCGGTGTCAGAAGAGGATACTCACGTGAGCCAGGAAGATGGCAGCGGGCACTGGAGCAGGTGAGTGGATTCATAAGGAGC
The DNA here is from genome assembly GCF_048569485.1 of Anomaloglossus baeobatrachus. Classification (NCBI taxonomy): domain Eukaryota; kingdom Metazoa; phylum Chordata; class Amphibia; order Anura; family Aromobatidae; genus Anomaloglossus; species Anomaloglossus baeobatrachus. Next base: position 115,266,654 of record NC_134358.1, on the reverse strand, counting down.
GTGGGGGTGTCTCTAATGCAGACCGGAGATCTGCGCATGCGGGGGGGGGGCAAAGGCTGATACTGGAGGGAGGCAGAGGCTGAGACTGGGGGGAGGCTGGAGGGATTCAGAGGCTGAGACTGGGGGGAGGCTGGAGGGAGGCAGAGGCTGAGACTGGGGGGAGGCTGGAGGGAGGCAGAGGCTGAGACTGGGGGGAGGCTGGAGGGAGGCAGAGGCAGAGACTGGAGGGAGGCAGAGGCTGAGACTGGGGGGAGGCTGGAGGGAGGCAGAGGCTGAGACTGGGGGGAGGCTGGAGGGAGGCAGAGGCTGAGACTGGGAGGAGGCAGAGGCTGAGACTGGGGGGAGGCTGGAGGGAGGCAGAGGCTGAGACTGGGAGGAGGCAGAGGCTGAGACTGGGGGGAGGCTTGAGGGAGGCAGAGGCTGAGACTGGAGGGAGGCAGAGGCTGAGACTGGGGGGAGGCTGGAGGGAGGCAGAGGCTGAGACTGGGGGGAGGCTGGAGGGAGGCAGAGGCAGAGACTGGGGGGAGGGTGGAGGGAGGCAGAAACAGAGACTGGGGGGAGGCTGGAGGGAGGCAGAGGCTGAGACTGGGAGGAGGCAGAGGCTGAGACTGGAAGGAGGCAGAGGCTGAGACTGGAGGGAGGCAGAGGCTGAGACTGGGGGGAGGCTGGAGGGAGGCAGAGGCTGAGACTGGGGGGAGGCTGGAGGGAGGCAGAGGCTGAGACTGGGGGGAGGCTGGAGGGAGGCAGAGGCTGAGACTGGGGGAAGCTGGAGGGAGGCAGAGGCTGAGACTTGGGGGAGGCTGAGGCTGAGACTTAGGGAGGCTGGAGGGAGGCAGAGGCTGGGACTGGGGGAAGGCTGGAGGGAGGCTGAGACTGGGGGGAGGCTGGAGGGAGGCTGAGACTGGAGGGAGGCTGGAGGGAGGCTGAAACTGGGGGAGGCTGGAGGGAGGCAGAGGCTGAGACTGGGGGGAGGCTGGAGGGAGGCAGAGGCTGAGACTGGGGGGAGGCTGGAGGGAGGCAGAGGCTGAGACTGGGGGGAGGCTGGAGGGAGGCAGAGGCTGAGACTGGGGGGAGGCTGGAGGGAGGCAGAGGCTGAGACTGGGGGGAGGCTGGAGGGAGGTAGAGGCTAAGACTGGTGGGAGGCAGAGGCTGAGACTGGGGGGAGGCTGGAGGGAAACTGAGGCTGAGACTGGAGGGAGGCTGAGGCGGAGACTGGGGGAGGCTGGAGGGAGGCTGAGGCGGAGACTGGGGGGAGGCTGGAGGGAGGCTGAGGCGGAGACTGGGAGGAGGCAGAGGCTGAGACTGGAGGGAGGCTGGAGGGAGGCAGAGACTGAAACTGGGAGGAGGCTGAGGCTGAGACTGGGGGGAGGCTGGAGGGAGGCAGAGGCTGAGACTGGGGGGAGGCTGGAGGGAGGCTGAGACTGAGGGAGGCTGAGGCGGAGACTGGGGGAGGCTGGAGTGAGGCTGAGGCGGAGACTGGGGGGAGGCTGGAGGGAGGCAGAGGCTGAGACTGGGAGGAGGCAGAGGCTGAGACTGGGGGGAGGCTAGAGGGAGGCAGAGGCTGAGACTGGAGGGAGGCAGAGGCTGAAACTGGGGGGAGGCTGGAGGGAGGCAGAGGCTGAGACTGGGAGGAGGCAGAGGCTGAGACTGGAGGGAGGCAGAGGCTGAGACTGGAGGGAGGCAGAGGCTGAGACTGGTGGGAGGCTGGAGGGAGGCAGAGGCTGAGACTGGAGGGAGGCTGGAGGGAGGCAGAGACTGGGGGGAGGCTAGAGGGAGGCAGAGGCTGAGACTGGGAGGAGGCTGGAGGGAGGCAGAGGCTGAGACTGGGGGGAGGCTGGAGGGAGGCAGAGGCTGAGACTGGGGGGAGGCTGGAGGGAGGCAGAGGCTGAGACTTTGGGGGAGGCTGAGACTGAGGGAGGCTGGAGGGAGGCAGAGGCTGGGACTGAGGGGAGGCTGGATGGAGGCTGAGACTGGGGGGAGGCTGGAGGGATGCTGAGACTGGAGGGAGGCTGGAGGGAGGCTGAGACTGGGGGGAGGCTGGAGGGAGGCAGAGACTGAGAGTGGGGGGAGGCAGAGGCTGAGACTGGGGGGAGACTGAAGGAAGGCAGAGGCTGAGACTGGGGGGAGGCTGGAGGGAGGCAGAGGCTGAGACTGGGGGGAGGCAGAGGCTGAGACTGGGAGGAGGCTGGAGGGAGGCAGAGGCTGAGACTTGGGGGAGGCTGGAGGGAGGCAGAGGCTAAGACTTGGGGGAGGCAGAGGCTGAGACTGGGGGGAGGCTGGAGGAAAACTGAGGCTGAGACTGGAGGGAGGCTGAGACTGGAGGGAGGCTGAGGCGGAGACTGGGGGAGGCTGAGGCGGAGACTGGGGGGAGTCTGGAGCAAGGCTAAGGTGGAGACTGGGGGGAGGCTGGAGGGAGGCTGAGGCGGAGACTGGGGCAGGGTGAGGCTGGGGGGAGGCAGAGGCTGAGACTGGGGGAGAGAGGCTGATGCTGAGGGAAGATAGAGGCTGATGCTGGGGTAGAGAGGCTGATGCTGGGGGAGTGGGAGAGAGGGGCTAATGCTAGAGACAGAGGACAGGGGATCAGGGATAGTGCAATGACAAAATTGATTGGGTGGGGGGAGTGTAAGGACTCAGAATAAGAGGGGGGCAGCATTGGGAGCTCATTATGGAGAAGGGGCAGCATGTGTGGGATCAGTATGGAGTGGAGCAATGTAGGGGAGTCAATATCAAGAGTGGGGTAGTGTGTGTGGGGGGTCTCATGGGACACTGTGAGGAGGGGCAGCATGCATGGGACACTGTGAGGAGGGGGCACTGTGAGGAGGTGGCAGCATGCATGGGACACTGTGAGGAGGGGGTAGCATGCATGGGACACTGTGAGGAGGGAGCAGCATGCATGGGACATTGTGAGGAGGGGGAAGCATGCATGGGACATTGTGAGGAGGGGGCAGCATGCATGGGACATTGTGAGGAGGGAGCAGCATGCATGGGACATTGTGAGGAGGGAGCAGCATGCATGGGACATTGTGAGGAGGGAGCAGCATGCATGAGACATTGTGAGGAGGGAGCAGCATGCATGGGAGATTGTGAGGAGGGGGCAGCATGCATGGGACATTATGAGGAGGGGGCAGCATGCATGAGACATTGTGAGGAGGGAGCAGCATGCATGGGACATTGTGAGGAGGGGGCAGCATGCATGGGACATTGTGAGGAGGGGGCAGCATGCATTGGACATTGTGAGGAGGGGGCAGCATGCATTGGACATTGTGAGGAGGGGGCAGCATGCATGGGACATTGTGAGGAGGGGGCAGCATGCATGGAACATTGTGAGGAGGGGGCAGCATGCATGGGACATTGTCCTCACATCATGCTGCTCCCTCCTCACAATGTACAGATCATATTTCATAATCGAGGAAGGTGTGGTGGGTATACAGTAGTTTATAAGGGAGGGCAGAGTGGTGTTTTAGTTTATTAGGGGCAGTGTCACAGTCACAGTATACAAGTGGGGACGGTGTGGTGGGAATATTTTATACTCATGCTATGTTTTGATGTGCCTGTGGTGATCCCCATTGGGGGGGGTTAGTGCCCTTCGTTTCTCATTGATACTCTTTAAAGTGTGCTACAGAGTAGATCTGCCTTAAACAGATGTCGTGTGCGAAAACTCAGTTTTACGTTGTCACTAAGGGGCGCGACCACTTAAAGTGCCTAGGGCAGCACGAAGGCAAAATACAGCCCTGCCTGCAGGATATACTAAACATGAACTAGAAGATACGCGCTACCTATACAATTATATATATATATATATTTTTTTTTATTTTGCGGAGATACCTATATACTGAGCTTGCAAAGCAATGGTTCTATGATGGATGGCTGTAGCATTATTCACCTGCGCAGTATTATACTGGGTACTGTGGGAGTGCCCATATGCAAATGGTCACAGAGCACTGCTCATGGATCTCCTGCTAGGAACACAGCTATTTGTTATCGGTCTCAGGTGAGGGGTGTAGACTCTATTGCATAGGCTGTATTTAAACAACCAGAGTACAAGGTTACTCACTACTTTTTTGCCCTTGAGAAAGTCACCAAGTGTGATGACACGTGTCGGGTGGGTAAAGTGATTCCCTGGACCTTCAAACAGCTTTGTGCTTTACATTATCCTGTTTTAACCCCTTGGACTTTGGTGCATAGACACACGAGTTGAGCCAAAGATCTGTCTCCTTGAGGCAGGCTATTTTCTGCACTCATTTTCTCAGCCCAGGGCTAGGGATTATCAGGCTGCAGCTCTGGGATTTGTGGTGCTCAGGTTCAACCTGGGGTTATGCTAGTTGAGATATTGGGGTTTTCATCATTTCTTTGCACAGGGCTGCTTTGTCTAAGTATCAGGGTCTATTATGACTGCATTATAAGCTGTTGCTGAGTTTAATATGTATTATCATTACTTGTGAAGCGCTTTAGCACATTTTTTGCTATGTTGCAACATCATGTGCTTTGAAAATGTAACTAACTTCTGATCTGTTTATTATACCAGCTAGCTTGGTTAGTATCTTGGTCCATTTTATATAGGGAATCACATGGTCTTCTTTCTGTATGTTTTTAAAATTTGTCTATGGTTGTTGTGATACCATTTGGTGTTGTGTGACACATATGCTTTTTATGTTCCTTGATAATCAATAAAAATCTTTGATTATGCATATGGTGATCCCTCAGTTTTTTGGCACTTCTTTTCTCTCTATTAATCAGTATCGATGTTATCCACAGTGGGGTCCCTTTAGCATTTTGGTCTTCAAAAATGGAAGAATGGCTGAGCTCACCAGTCATGCTTTAGAGGTTTTCTCATACTTGCCAGCCAACCTCTCAGAATGTGTCCTCAGCGCTGCTGGTGGTGTCCTGACTGATAAGTGCATCCAGCTGTGCCCTGAAAGCATAGACCATCTAATTTTTATCAAGATGAACAAGTCATGGATCTCCAATGAGTTTTCCACCCCAGTCGCAGACAGTGCAGACTAGGGGATGGTGTAGTTTTCAGTTTGCTGCATTGGTCTTGCATTATTGCAGTCTATGACACCTATGTTGTGGCTTTTGTAGCTGCTGTTACTACTGCTGCTGGTGTCACTAACAAGTGCCTTGGTAGTGCAACAATCAAATGGTGTGTCCACCGCTGTTACTTTTACAATATATTATTTTTTATTTTTTTTTTTTTTTTTATACTGAAGCACCTAATACAAAAGTGACTCCCTCTGCCTCATTACAGTGAATTTTCCATTGAGAATTTACATGTAATCCCAGGTGTAAGTGCTCAGCGTACAGTGCAGTATAAATGTGACCTGATCCCTAGAAGGCCAGTCTAATGAAGCTTAAATAAAAATCCAAATATTGTGTGTGGTGTGACAGCCAGAGACATGATGAAAGCAGTAGGTAGAATAATGGTGAGTGTCTCCCCATACCCGGAGTTTACCATTCTGAGAAAAGGGATGTAGGGTAAGCAAATGGTGACTGGCCCTAGGAGATAAACCAGATAAGAAATTGAAAAAAAAAAAAGACATTGTCTATTGACATTCATAAGAATGATCTATTGTAGATAAAAACATTAAAACTGTATACAGTGGGATCTTCAGTATTAAAAACAATAATAATCGCAAGTGTACCGTGAAAGACAAAAATAATTTTTAAATATTTGTCTTCTTTACATAAATATATTGCTTGGCATTTTAGAGTTTTTAAAGGAGGAATTGTCCACCAGTCGGGATTATTTTTGTATTCCCTATTCTACACTGTCAACCTCTGATCAATCTGAACTAGCTAAAATGAAACCCCCTAGATAAGCTAACTAACTGTCTTGCAGCAGTACTGGTCCCTTTAATAATAATAGTAATTTTTATTTATATAACGCCAGCACTTTACAATTCAGAGGGGACATGTACAGACCATATGAGACATTACAGAGTAAAGCGGGCTTTACACGCTACAACAAATCTAACGATGTGTTGGCTGGGTCACGTCGTAAGTGCCGCACATCCGGCATTGTTAGTGTTGTTGTAGCGTGTGACAGCTACGTGCGATTGCGATTGAATGTAAAACCGTTCATCGCATACACGTTGTTAATTTCCTTAAAATTGCAAGTTGGGTTGTTCAATGTTCCCGAGGCAGCACACATCGCAGTGTGTGACAACCCAGGAACGATGAACAGATCTTACCTGCGTCCTGCGGCTCCAGGCCGGCAATGCGGAAGGAAGGAGGAGGGCGGGATATTTACATCCCGCTCATCTCCTCCGCTCCGCTTCTATTGGCCGGCTGCCGCGTGACATCGCTGTGACGCCGACTGTCCCTCCCACTCCAGGAAGTGGACTTTCGCCGCCCACATCGAGGTCGTATGGAAGGGTAAGTACGTGTGACAGGAAATAATCGTTTGTGCGACACGGTCAACAAATTGAATGTGCCGCACATACGATGGGGGCGGGTACGATTACATACGATATCGTATGTGATATCGTAAGGTGTAAAGCAGGCTTTACAAAATCCAACAAGATACCAAGAAGAGTAAGGGTACCTTCACACTTAGCGATGCAGCAGCGATCCGACCAGCGATCTGACCTGGTCAGGATCGCTGCTGCATCGCTACATGGTTGCTGGTGAGCTGTCAAACAGGCAGATCTCACCAGCGACCACTGAACAGCCCCCAGCCAGCAGCGACGTGCAAGCGACGCTGCGCTTGTACGGAGCCGCCGACTGGAAGCTGCGGAGACTGGTAACTAAGGTAAACATCGGGTATGGTTACCCGATGTTTACATTAGTTACCAGCGCTGTGTGCAGGGAGCAGGGAGCCGCGCACACTGAGCGCTGGCTCCTTGCTCTCCTAGCTGCTGTACACATCGGGTTAATTTACCCGATGTGTAATGCAGCTACATGTGCAGAGAGCAAGGAGCCGCGCACACTGCTTAGCGCTGGCTCCTTGCTCTCCTAGCTTCTATACACATCGGGTTAATTAACCCGATGTGTACAGCAGCTACATGTGCAGAGAGCCGGAGCCGGCAGCACAGGCAGCGTGAGAGCTGCAGAGGCTGGTAACTAAGGTAAATATCGGGTAACCACCTTGGTTACCCGATGTTTATCTTGGTTACAAGCTTACCTCAGCTGTCAGACGCCGGCTCCTGCTCCCTGCTCGCTTCATTTGTCGCTCTCTCGCTGTCACACACAGCGATCTGTGTGTCACAGCGGGAGAGCGGCTTTGAAGAAAACGAACCAGGGCTGTGTGTAACGAGCAGCGATCTCGCAGCAGGGGCCAGATCGCTGCTCAGTGTCACACACAGCGAGATCGCTAATGAGGTCACTGCTGCGTCACAAAAAGCGTGACTCAGCAGCGATCTCGGCAGCGAGCTCGCTGTGTGTGAAGCACCCCTAAGGTTCTTGCTCACAAGCTACAATCTATGAGGAAATAGAGGAGGCACAGAAGATAAATGGAAAAAAAGCTTGTTATATATGCTGTATCCATTAATATAGTAGGTGATTCAAATAAAGCTGCATGAACCGGTCACCAGCCACAATTAATACAAGAGTCCCTAAACTTCAGTAACCATAGATCATCAAAAAAAAGATCTAAAAACACTGAAGCATTAAACTTTGTAAAAAACAAAATTTGGATAAGTCATAAAACGTTTGGACATGATAACATATGTATATACACTAGCCATTAAGGAATCAAGGGGGATCTCCCTAATAAAATGAGAAAAACCTTAAGATATAGCTGCAATGTCATATATGGAGTGAATATTTTTCATTGTATATAGGTATATTGTACATATCAACACTAAAAAAATGAAGCTGACTATGCTTTTCTGCATGTCTAAAAAGTCGGAACACTGCCGGAACGAAGGCCAGATGGAGTTCAAAGTGACTCCATCTGCCTGATTATAGTGAATAGCGCCATCGGATTTCGTCCTAATCACATTTTTTGTAGCTTTTAATAGAAACCTCAAATGTAGTTGAGCACAGGATAACTGTGAAATGAGCACAGAGCAAAGGGTAGATGTGGAACTAGTCTTAAAAGTCATCAAAAAATGTACCAAAAATGGTACCAATAAAAACTCAATCTTATACCACAAAATACAAATCCCAACTCAGATTTGTCATCCGTTAAAGAAAAAATAGAGGGTTTCCACATCACATGTAGCTCAAAGGATCAAGAAAAGTGACACGACCCTATTGCCCTCCTCCAAATAAAGTTCTGTGAAGTCTGCTCTCCCAAATCCAAATGTCTACCTCATTTCTGAGCACTTCAGTGTGCTTTATCTGCAGTTAGTATTCAAGTGCAGGGAAATTATGTTGTGGGTAGATCACACTTAATTTACATGGTTATTGTCCTCGAAAACGTAATTGTCAGTGAAGTCCTTGATACTGTTTGGGTTTGGCCACCTGGATAATGAATGATAGAAATTTAACAAAAAAGAAAAAGAAATAAAATATAAAATAAAGCATGACCGTTATACTAACCAACCTTCCTCGTAGCTGGGTGAAATCACACACGCTCTGCATCCCTATAGTGATGTAAAAATAAATAAGTAAATAAAAAAAATGGCATAGGTCCCTCATATTGTGATACCCAGCGTAGATAAAATAGACAGCTACAGGCTGCAGCCCCAAGCTGTGTTCGCTATCTTGGCTGTATTTCAAAATACAAGTGACCCCATGTGGCTTTTTTATTATTTAAATAATTCATTTAAAAAAAGGATGTGCTGTCCCCCAATTTTGATACCCAGCCAAGATAAGGTGGTCATCTGGGGGCTGATAATCTCAGTCTGGGGAGGCCCTTGGTTATTGGGCTACCCCAGCCTAAAAATAGCAGCCCGCAGGTACCTGGGAATTTTCCCATACATTAGATGCGACAATTCCAGGTCTGTACCCAGCTCATCCCGATTGCCATGGTGTGGTGGCAATTGGGGTAATATAAGGGGTTAATGACAGCTGTGATTTGTTAAAAAAATCACAGTTGTCACCAAGCTTGAGGTTAGTAATGGGGAGGTGTCTATGAAACCCCCCATTACCAAACATGTAAGTCAAAATAAATAAACACAAAACACACGGAAAAATCCTTTATTTAAAAAAAAGAAAAAAAAAAGCCCCAACCCTCTTTCTCCAATTTATTACCCTCCTCCCCCCCCCAAAACACGCAGCTCTGACTTAATCCACACCACAACGTCCCATAGAAATCCTGAAGTCGCAGTGTGCATGCACATTGGAGAACATGACCGCCCACTGCCGCTCAGCTGGTTACCTACAGCAGCTGCAATGGTAACCCATCAGCACATCATGAACATATTGCATTGGGGGATGATGTGCACCTTAGAGGGAAGGTATTATCAGAAAATACAACTTACTGTTTAAATCAGGTTTCTCTTTTGAATGTATTTTACCTTTTATGTATATCACACTTTTTTTTTTTTTTTAAATGGAAATCTTGCAATTTTTTTACATGGGCCACTGGTCTTATTTTTACTCAGACTTCCTGTTCATTACAAAAGATTTTTCGGAAGTCTCATTATCAGCGCAAATATGAATATAATGACATCTAATATCACTATATACAGCTTATTATAAAGCAACAATGGACCATCACTCACTGCAGATGGCCACAGCTGATCCTGCTCCTCCTCCCTTCCAAATGATGTTTGCAGACACATATTAGATACTTCAATATAAAAGATAGGGTCTAAGTCAGCTTATTGCTGCTAATGTACATTCCTAAAGGAACAGGAAGTGAGACTACTCTAATAGTCCCAGTGGCCAGTGTGAAAATTGCAAAATATCTATTTATTTTATAGATGGTTACCATATATGAAAAATGAAAAAAACTACCAAAACTTAGAAAAACCTGATTTAACCTTGGACGTACTGGTACACGCTAAGTCATGTCCCTTGCTTTGATGCGGGCTTGCATGTTGAGCCTGCATCTTTTCCCTCACATGTCAGCTGATACGATCAGCTGACATGTGCCTCTAATACCATCAGCGGGTGGAACGAAGATTGTCCTATGGCTGTTAACCAGCTAAATCCCACTGTCAATCTCAGATATCGGGATTTAACTCCAGTGGTGGGGAGTGCACCATTCCATACTCTGATCGGGGCTGCCTTGACGTGGGGCCTGATGGGTTATTGTGACAGCCAGGGGTCAACTGATGATCCCTGTGTCTGTCATTTTGATCCTCCTGTGAACGTCGGCTGCAAGCTGACGTTCATAGGAGATCATGATTTCTGCTGTACAAAGCGCTGCTGATGCTGATGTTGCGCCCCTGAAGCTGTCAGGAAGCTACAAGGTACTGCATCCTCGCTAGGATGCAGGGCCTACCCCCTAGGGATCCAGAAGACCAGTGGCAGTAACACACAAACACTCCAGATCATCCCTGTTTTCCCCAATAATCCCCCATAGAATGGTACAAGGCTAGGGTCAGACCAATGGATGGCCGCCTAGAGGTGGAGCCAATCCAGTCCACTAGACAACCAGGTGGGAGGGGCAGACAGTGGACAGTCAGACAGTACACAACAGTGGACGACAGTACAGTAGTCATGAGGAGACAGTGTAAGTGAGCAGACAGACTGACAAGAGTGAATAGTGACCTGAGGGCCCAGGCGGTTAGTTGCTGGTGGAGTATAGTGGAGTGCTCCGGGGACTACACACCAATGGGGTACTGAATTCTACGTCAAGCATAAGCTCCAGGCAGACCTGATAAAATCTGCAGTGAGAGGACCATCAAAGACCTCACTGACCTTGAAGTTTGGGACTCAGTAGCAAAGGGAGAACCGGGGACATGACCAGAGACTCCAACCCCACAGGGTTCACGCTACCGTCATACGGACTGCTGAAGAACAACCAGGAGGGGACCCCCAGCCACTCTACACCACAGGGACCCACCAACCAAACACAGGTGCAGGGGAAAGAAACCACCAGGTCACTAAACCGGCACTGGGCCTATGGAGACCCGCGGTTAAGACCAGCCAGCCTCGGGGAACCAGTTACACTGAAACTCGCGTTGTGGCCTACCTTCTTTCAACACCCACCTGCATCCCCTATCCTCTGGGGCCTGGCAATGCTTGTGGCGGGTCTAACATCCAGGCTGCCATTAACACCAGCCCCAGTAGTGAAAACTGTGCAGCGGCGGCTTCATCTACATAGCCGCGAAACCGCAAGTGGTGTCACGTGTGAACATTATTCAAAATCCCTTGTTAATAACCCCCTTTTAAAAAAGCACCCAGGGCACAGGACTAGGCAACGGCCACCAAAGTGACATTCCCAAGTTATACACCGCCCGGGACCGAGTACCCCATAACCCTGGGCGACACACTGATACTTAAGCACTGCTCCGTATAGCACAAGTGATCGGTTGATCGCATCTTCAGGACCTTTAAAGGCATACAATAAAAAGTAAAAAAAAGTGTTTTAAAAAATATGAAAAAAAAAGTTCAAATCCCCCCCTTTTGCCCCATTGAAAATAAAACAATAAAAATACACATATTTGGTATCAATGCATTCAGAAATGTCCAATCTGTCAAAATCAGTAAACAGCGTAACAATATAAATCAAAACCACCAGAATTACGTTTTTTTGGCCACCACAAGAATACAATAAAATACAATAAGAGGCAAAAATTCATATCTACCCAAAAATGGTATCAGTAATCCATCACTTAGCCCCAGATTCCGAAAAATAAAAATGTTATGGTTCTCAGAAAAGATCACTGTAAAGACAATTTGTTTTTACATTTCAGATTTTTTTCCCACTATTTAAATAAAATAAAACTATACATGTGTGGATGCAGACCTGGGGAATCATATTGCCAGTTTGGTTTTACCATATAATGAACATGGATAATAATAATAATAAAACAATTAAAGCACTTTTTTTTTCAATTTTACCGCACTTGGAATATTTTTCCCATTTTCTAGTACACAAATGAATGGTGTCACTCAAAAGTACAACTCATCCCTCAAAAAACAAATGCTCATGCGGTTGTATTGAAGGAAAAATAAAATAGTTATGGCTCTTGGAAGAAGGGAAGGAAAAAACAAATGCACACGAATGGAAGCTCACAAGGTGGTGAAGGGGTTAAGCTTCACCAGGTAGTTCATTTTGTGAGGACACATTCCTTTTAAATTCTGCTGTCAGAGGTTGACAGTGGAATTTAAGTGGTTAAACAGCAGCGATCGATCGGAGCCAGTTCCAATTGCTCCTGTTAGCGGTGGATGCCGACTGTATAACACAGCCCACGTCTGCTGAATATGCTGCGGGCTTACCTCCTGAGCCTGCTCCATATTGCCGCACCTGATGGAGGACACATTATTACATCCTACATTTGGGAGAAGATAAAACTTTCTAAAACTGTATGTGATATTCAGAGTTTGATCTCTCATAAGAATTTCGGACAATTCTGAAAAATTAGAAAATCCATTTATCCAGTTGTCTGAAATAAGACAATTTACTTTTTTTCCTCTACCAAAAGGAGAGTGCAGAACAGTGTTGACTAGACCATTACATTGGCAGAACACTCTGTCTGGGACGGACGTGTTTTTGCACATTTCTGTTATAATTCCCTATTGACTTTTAAAGAAAATAAGAAAATTACGTTTAACAAAGAAGAAAATGAAGTCTTTGTGATCAATTGGTTTCACTGTAGAAATACAACCGAGGATTCACAAAGCAAATGCTTGCACAAAAGAAGTGGTTTTAAATTTCTCCTAATAATAATAATCTTTTTGCAAACCCTAAATATTAAATGTACAGCCAACATGACTAAGAGCTGTGTGAGAGGATGAACAATGGAGGAAAAGCAGCCGGAATGTCTCATTCAGGCTTATTAGGATGCCTCTGACAAATTGATTAGTACTGATCATAAAATGTAGATCATGTATAAATACTGGAGAGAAATATGCAATAAATGCCATTTTAATTAGTTCATTAACCCCTTCAGCCCCAAGCCTATTTTGACCCTAAAAACGAGGACATTTTTTGCAATTTTGACCAGTGTCACTTTATGAGGTTATAACTCTGGAACACTTCAACGGATCCTGGTGATTCTGAGATTGTTTTTTCGCGACATATTGGGCTTCATGTTAGTGGTAAATTTAGGCCGATATTTTTTGCGTTTCTTTGTAAAAAAAATGGAAATTTCGCGAAAATTTTGAAAATTTTGTAATTTTCACACTTTTAATTTTTATGCTCTAAAACCAACGAGACATATGACACAAAATAATTAATAAATAACATTTCCCACATGTCTACTTTACATCAGAACAATTTTGGGAAAAAAAAAATTAAGGAAGTTATAGGGGTTCAAAGTTTATGAGCAATTTCTCATTTTTACAAAAAAATTTACAAAGCCACTTTTTTTAGGGACCACATCACATTTGAAGCGATTTTGAAAGGTCTACATGACACAAAACACCCAAAAGTGACACCATTCCAAAAACGGTACCCCTCAGGCTACTCAAAACCACATTCAAGAAGGTTATTAACCCTTCAGGTGCTTCACAGTGACTAAAGCAATGTGGAAGGAAAAAATGAACATTTTACTTTTTGCAACAAAAATGTTAATTTAGCCTCAAATATTGCATATTCACAAGGGTAGCAGGATTAAATGAACCCCCAAAATTTGTTGGGCAATTTCTACTGAGCAAGCAGATACCTCATATGTGGCGAAAGATCACTGTTTGGGCGCACGGCAGGACTCGGAAGGGAAGGAGCGCCATTTGACTTTTTTAAACAGAAAACTAGCTGGAATCGTTAGCCGCACCATGTTGGGTTTGGAGAGCCCCTGAGGTGCCGAAACAGTGGAGCTCCCCCACATGTGACCCCATTTTGGAAACTAGACCCCTCATGGAATTTATCTATATGTTTATTGAGCACTTTGAGCCTCTGGGGGCTTCACAAAAGTTAATAGAGTTGAGCCGTGAAAATAAAAAAAATTTTTTTTACCACAAAATTGTTACTTCAACCAGGTAGTTTTTCTTTTCACAAGGGTATCAGGAAAAATTGCACCATAAAATGTATTGTGCAATTTCTCCTGAGTACACAGAAACCTCATATGTGGTGGAAATCAAATGTTTGGGCACACAGCAGGGCGCAGAAGGCAAGGAGCGTCATTTGACGTTTCAAACGCGAAATTGTCTGGGATAATTAGCGTATTCCATGCTGTGTTTGGAGACCCCATGAGGTGCCGAAACAGTGGAGCTCCCCCACATGTGACCCCATTTTGGAAACTAGACAAGTTTTGTTTTTTTTTTTTTTTATTTGGGGTGCTCAAAAAAAGCAAAAACTAGAGCAACAATTACGTACCTGATCAGCCAATCACGTAGCTGATCAGCACTTGGCGGCAAGCAGGTTTGGGGAGGAGGGGGGGAGAGGGAGTGGGAGATGCGATTGGGGATAGTTAAGAAAGAGCCACGAACAATACTTACAGGATGGATGAGAACAGCGGCAGATGGGGGGGGCGGCAGATGGGGGGGGGCAGCGGCATATAAAGGGAGCATCTGTGATTGTGAGACGGCGGCGGCTGGGATAGGGTGGAGGCGGCTGGGATAGGGTGGGGGCAGATGGGAGAGGGCACAGTGGATGCAGGAGCGGCAGAGGATGGGGGGGGAGGGGGGATGGGTGGGAAGGGGAGTGGGAGGTGAGATTGGGGATAGTTACCTTACAGGATGGATCTAGGCAGCTGGATCACAGGAGATGAAGGAGGCAGCAGATCGGTGAGGGTGAGAGGTGGGGGAGGGAGCGCAGCGCAGATCACGGAGGAGACAGGTGAGCAGAGCACAGATCACGGGGGTAAGAGGTGAGGGAGCACAGATGACGGGGTTGACAGAGGAGGGAGCACACATCACGGGGGTGACAGGGGAGGGAGCACACATCACGGGGGTGACGGGAGGGGGCGAGTAGCCGATCATGGGGGTGAGATGTGGGGGGGAGCGGGCAGCACATCACGGAGGTGAGGGGGCGAGCAGCACATAACGGAGGAGAGGGGGCGCGCAGCACATAACGGAGGGGAGGGGGCGGGCAGCACATAACGGAGAGGGGGCGTGCAGCACATAACGGAGGAGAGGGGGTGCGCAGCATATAACGGAGGAGAGGGGGCGCGTAGCACATAACGGAGGAGACGGGGCGGGGACGGGCAGCACATAACGGAGGAGAGGGGGCGGGGCCGGGCAGCACATAACGGAGGAGAGGGGGCGGAGCTGGGCAGCACATAACGGAGGAGAGGGGGCGGGGCAGGGCAGCACATAACGGAGGAGGAAGCGGGCAGCCGATCTCGAGTGGAGGGGGCTGGCAGTACATCACGGAGGTGAAGGGACGAGCAGCCGATCACGAGGGAAAGGGGCCGGGCAGCAGATTGGGGGGAGCGGTGGCACTGTGGCAGATGGAGGGAGGTGTGGGGGTTAGGGTGTGGGCAGCAGATACGAGGGATGGGGGTGCGGGCAGCAGATCGGGGAGACAGGTGGCAGATCGCGGAGGGCGGCGGCGGATCGGGAGGCTTTTCACCGATTTCATACAGTGCAATGGCAGCGCGGCAACTTCCGGGTCCCATGTTCCGGTCACGTAACAGCATGGGACCGGATCTTGTCGCCCTGCCATTGCACTGTATACACTCACTGTGCTGGCGTGCTGCAGGGCCGACAAGTGAAGCTGATGGGGCGGTCACCGGCAACAGGTCCACTGTGATTGGAGAGATCGGTCACAAGGCCGATCTCTCCAATCAGAGCTACTGGAGCTGGGGGAGGGTGATCCAGTGAGGTCACCCAGCTCCAGCCAATGGCCAGTGCTATAGCTGCACTGGCCAGGGCTGGATTTCAATGTTTCAGTCACTTTAAATGGCTGGAACATTACAGTGACTGTGTTTGGTTGAGCGGCGTTCGTCAGCCAATCACAGCCTCCGTAGGTCCGGGGAGGAGGCACCACCCCTCCTGAGGTCAGGTACAGGTCCCCTCCTCCCCGAATCTGCAGTTTGTGTTATCCGATTGCAATCACCGGAGGCTCCGGTGCCGCGATTCCGCCATGACGGAAAGATCCGTCCTTGGTCTTTAAGGCCCAGGGCACCATGACGGATCTTTCCGTCCATGGTCGGGAAGGGGTTAATGTAGATTTAAGCCTCATGCACACAATTATTTTATGGCTCTGTGCTATGTCCAGGAGGTTCGGAGCTGTAATTTGGCACCCATAGTTAGAAACCAAGGTGTTTTTCAAAAGTATTCTGACTGCAAGGAACATCCATACAATACCAACTCAAAGTGGGATCAGTCTGGTCAAACTGGGAAATTTAGGGCATATTGATGTAAGGGTGAGGACATACGGTCGCATACCCCCTGAAGTCACCAGGATCTAATATATTAGTCTAATGTGTTTACTATGTGGTATTGTATTTGATGTGATATAGTGTGAGCCTAGTCGGAAACACAGGAAGAAGGAATCAATCAGGTCAAGTAGATGCCTTTGTAAGGAATCGCTATCAGTGGTAGTGGGCAAGAGACTCAGTGAAACACATTGACCCGTGGGTCCCAGAGCCAGAGTGAGAGGACAAATCTAAGCTGTCTGGGTGTTGGGGCCATAGCCTTACACATTGATCTGTGTGGTCTCACATGAAGAGAGGAAGGAGGTGTCCTCATTTGTACCATCCATCTAATGTACACAAGTAGAATGTAATGGTAGGAAAAAACTCCAGCTCACCCCAGAGACCGTCTGTCCAACTGTCGGCAGTGAGAAGCACGAGATCATGCTTCTGCTCCGCATCAGGCTCAGATGACGAAAAAAAGTGATCGAGCTTCCCTGTAACTTGAATAAAACTCTAATTTTAAAGAAAAATTCTTAAAACATGTAGGGAATGACGCTGCAACTCATTTGGTGCATCAGGTGTCTCACCTCCTGCACTAATGAGTTTGCTTCAAGAACATCACAGATCTTGTGTCTGTTAATACTTACCAAGTTTAAGAGCGACCTTCTCGAAATACGTCTGGTGGTAGTCATGCAATTTATCGAACCTGCTGTATCACATTTAATTTCTACATGGATCTTGAAAATTCGAGCTTTACTGAAGTTACGTGGAAGCTGGATCCCTTTTTTTGCACACAAGTAGAATGCCATTACCAGAAACAATAAAGAATGTGCGTCTGTGCTGTACAGACGTTAAGATGAAGTGTGCTGCCTTTTGTTCTATGTACCAAAGTTATCTGCCAAGTAAAGTGTGCCTGGTTAGTAATAACTCATCTGGTGTCCTCATTCTGAAGATACAGGGGCTTAAACAGGAACGGGACCCCCTAGGTCCGGAGGCAAAAGTTTTCAAGGTAATGGCATCATCCCACCCACACACACAGCAATCCCGCATTTCTGTAGTGTGCCAGTGTAAGGGGGTGTGAGGTTTGGCCACCCCAGACCTGCAAATCCACAATATGGAAGATGTCATTGTGTATTGTGTATGGTTTGTAATGTGTAACATTCAAGTTGGTGTATTATATATGCGGCCACTAGGTGGCCACATTGGGCTAGCTGCTTCTCCTGATACTCAGGGCTAGAAAGAGTTAATGACAGGGAGAAGTCCATCTAATAAAAAGGAGAGTGACACAGAAAAGCAAAGGAGAGTCCCCAAGGAGAGAGATACGTGTATATTCCCAACAAATTCAATTAGACGGACCCTCTGGGTCACATCCCGGTGCCGAACACACTGAGCCTTAGTGTGGAAAGAGCTGTGCGAACCACGTCCCACAGGGTAGGTAAAGACCGGATGCCTGGATGGTGGTCACCCCCTGGCAGATACCCAAAGAACCCCCCCGCCAACCAGGGGAAGGTCAGTGGGTTCCATCAACGGGAGTAGGTCCTGACAGCACCGGCAGAGGATTGCTGTCCCCAGAAAGCCCGTCCTAACTTATAGCCAAAAATCTCTGTGGGTGGGATGGCGGGACAACCGGAGGAATATTTGATTCTGAACAGCAGATTGAAGATGGGTGAGGGGATGAGGGGTTCAGAGGCCCGAGTACCAAGGAAGTGGCTGGCCTGCAAATTGAGAGTGACTCTGGTTGCTAGTGGCAACTCCGATGGAGAACCAGAGTGTATTTCCAAAGTTGTGTAGATAATGCACTCTATAACCTTATTAATGAAGAAGAGATGTGCTTGCCGCTGATGTGATGTGAAGTTTGTGGATTTTTTTCCCAGTAAAGCAACGTTGATATTTAAGGAGAACTGTGTCTGTGTGTGGTGCTTGAGGGTACTGGGACCTGCTGCAAACAGTAGCTGGGATGCGGTTCTGAAGAGAGAACCAGCCCTGGCCTCCGGCCTGAAAGTAAGTGCCCCCGCACCACAAGTCCCAGCAAACCTTCCCCTGCATTAAAGAGGCGATCAGGGTGCAGAGTCCACACCTAGGGCTGCTCTGCGGTCAAACAGTAGACTCTGCTGCAACTACCCTGGCACTGGAACGCCCCTTTAACACTGGAATGAGGAAACTGAGTTCCTCGTCACTGCTACCGCCCCATACACACATTAACGTGTGCGTATCATTTTTTCAACTGCAAAAATTTACCTTTTTTCAAACTGTGATGTTTTTTTTTGTCAACCTTAATACAACAGATGACGGTTCAAACAAGTAATTGATCATCTTGTCAGAACAGATTTCAATGTAAATGCAACAAAAGAAACTTTAAAATGTAACCTTTAGGCTGTGTGCGCACTTTGCTTTTTTTCATGCGTTTCTGCAGCGCTTTAATGCCAAAATGCAGGCGTTTTGATTTCCTGGCAAAGTCTATGGGAAATAGGGTTTTCTTGTGCACACGATGCTTTTACAAATGCAGCGTTTTAGTTGCTTAAAATTTGTCAAAAACTCTGCGTTTGAAGAAGCAACATGTCAATTGTTTTTGCCATTTTGGCAGCGTTTTAATAACATTGAAGTCAATGAGAAATGTCAAAACGCATATTTTTCTAGAAATAATGCATTTCACTTGCTTTTTACTAGCAATCTGCATGTGTTTTTGATATAATAAACGCAGGTCTTTCGGTCTCTCTCTCGGTCGGTCGTCTCTCTCTCTATCTTTCTCAATGTCCAGGTCGGTCTCTCCCTCCCACCCCCTCTCTCATACTCACCGATCCACGATCACCGACACGGCGCTGCACAGCGTTCACACTGTGGCAGCTTCCCCTCTTTTGAAAATGCCGGCCGCTCATTAATCCTTCTAGTATTCACTGCTTCCTCCACCCACCGGTGCCTATGATTGGTTGCAGTCAGACACTCCCCCACGCTGAGTGACAGCTATCTCACTGCAACCAGTCACAGTTGCCAGTGGGCGTGTCTATATCGAGTAGTAAAAAAAATATATAAATAATTTAAAAAAAACAACGTGTGGTCCCCCCCAATTTGGATACCAGCCAGGGTAAAGCCACATGGCTGAAGGCTGGTATTCTCAGGATGGGGAGCTCCACATTATGGGGAGCCTCCCAGCCTAACAATATCAGCCAGCAGCTGACCGGAATTGCCGCATTCATTAGATACGACAGTCCCGGGACTCTACCCGGCTCATCCCGAATTGCCCTGGTGCGGTTGCAATCAAGGTAATAATGAGTTAATGGCAGCAGCCCATAGCTGCCACTAAGTCCTAGGTTAATCATGGCAGGTGTCTCCCCGAGATACCTTCTATGATTAACCTGTAAGTTAAAGAAAATAAACACACATCCAAAAAATCCTATATTTGTAATGAAAGACAAAATAACACCCTCTTTCACCACTTTATTAATCCCTCAAAAACACCTCCTGGTCCGACGTAATCCACGCAAGGTTCCACGGCGCTTCCAGCTCTGCTACATCAGAAGCTGACAGGAGCGGCAGTAGAACACTGCCACTCCTGTGAGCTCCATGCAGCAACTGAAGTGAGTCACGCGATCAGCTGTGCTGTCACTGAGCTTACTCGCGGCCACCGCTCTCAGGTGGAGGACGCCAGCTGTGGCCGCGAGTAACCTGAGTGAAAGCACAGCTGATCGTGCGGCTCACTGCAGTCACTCAGGTGATTTGCAATCACAGGTGAGTCCTTCACGTGTGACCGCAAGTCAAGCCGCGGCACACGCACAGACCCGCGCAATAACAATCAAGTCAGGTGAAGTTCATCCCAGTTCATTCTGATCGCGCGGCTATGTCTTGCAGCCAGCCATGCTCTTTTTGACAGTGCGGTCCCACTTGGCTCTGCTGCAAGTCTATGGGGATGCTGCAGAGCCGAGTGGGACCGCACTGTGAAAAATGTGCATTCTGGATGCTTTTGCCACTCTGTCTATGGCAGAGCAAGCATCCAGAACGCATGAATTCTCCAGGAATGTGCGCACGTTGCAATCTGTCAAATGGGTCTCAAAACACAGATTTTTCGGCTGCGTTCTGAGACGCACATGCAGTGACTTACACGCTGCGAAATAGAACGCAATGTGCGCACATAGCCTTATCTGTCCCTTACATATCAATGGAAACTTCATAATATTAATAGTAGTAAAGTTTCTAGAAGTCATACAACCAGGACTAGCCACTAGTCCTGATTATGGTTTTGATGTCTTACCCCTTAATGGTGGTTATATATGACATATAGAATCTTACAACTACTATTTTTTAGATGTTTTTATTGGTAAATGTGCTTTTATAAGGGACCAATAAATGTCAAATTTGTTTTGCTGAATCTCATTTTTTTTGTTAATTTTTGTCCGGTCTCTTTTTTTTGCTCTGTCTGTCATCATTCGTTTTTCATGAAAAAAAATAAAAAAAAAATGGAAGACAGTCTTGCAATCGGTCCATGAAAAAATGAATAGCGCACAGTCCAATTTTCTCACTGATCCAGAATGTGCTGTCCATTGTTTAGAGACCCATTCGCTTTATTAGGTGACTTTACTTGCTAGTCTTTTATTACCTGGCTATGTGAATATTCCTTTGCATATATTGCTCACTAGTGTTGGAGGGAAAAAAGAATGGATAGTTTATAGATGGCATACATTGTAATTTAAATAAGCAGTCTAATTTAAGTTCCGTATAATTTAAGTCCCATTGTGCCCAATGCTTATGTCATACTTACCCACCATCCTGGAACATCTGTGACTCTTCTAGGAAAAAGAAAGCATTTATCCTTAACACCACTCGAACCTTTTAAAATGCAGTGCCACCACTCCCCCATCTTTACTTCACCAAGACCCCAAGTTCCAATACTCAGAAGCATATTCGGGGGTAAAAAAATGATGATTGACCTAAATAGGGGTCATGGACTATGAAAAGGAGGCATGTTATTCAGAAATAAATGCAGTTCATGAGCCACAAACAGACAACAGTTTAATAAAGATACGGCTCATGGCTTGTGGAGCACAGTCTATATGGTGGCAAACAGTTATACGATGCCTCTGTAAAACAGATCGTAATTGGACAATCTACAATTATTTCTGATTTTGTATTTTTGTTGCAGTTTTGTTCTAGATAAGTTGTTGTACATGTAAGGGCCCAGGAACAGAGGAACTCAAATGTTCTATATGTCACAGTTGCTGTTCTGGCACAAGTGTGCAGGGGCCTTGTTCCCTGGGTGGTCTACAAGGCCCTGATGTTCCCTGCTATCCACCCCCACACAGTATCCACAGCTGATGGACAGACCACAGACACGGGCTTGGGGATAACAGTTGCTTTAATACAGCAGGAACAAAGGAAAACAACACGGAATATAGAGTATGTTTCACGGTCTTTTGTGGGTAGGCCACGGCAAATACAGCTTGGTGTTGAATACTGAAGTGTAATTAGGGTTCTGTTGCTTTAAGAGCACGATTTGCTTCAGATTTAATACTGGTATGCCTTTAGCAGCAGGTTCAGAGTCTCTTGAGCTTAGAGGGTAGATATAATAAGATTGTACAGACCTGGAGTCCTGGGGTTAATTTCACTGGGGTTAATTTCACTAATGTCACTAGTTCAAACACGTGCAGTACATGTAAGCAAATGTAAATAGTTGCCCAGCACGCTACGGGGACCGGACGGCTGGTTCGTGGACAATGGCATGAAAGCCAATAATATTGCAGTGGGGTGGGAGACCCTCAAACTTTCCCAATCTGCGTGCAGTAGGGTCTGGTATAAAATCAGTATGCCCTACTGTCTGAAGAGATGCACAACGTATATCTGGCCAGTGAGGATTCAGGATAGGAAGCCTTCAGCATATTGGCTGTAAAAGTCAGGAAATGATGAATTTCTAGGCCTCGGCCTAGTAGGAGTCTTGTGGTGAAGAGAAACTCCACATAATGTCTCCCCTCAGAGGAGACTCAGCCAGAACCCCAACATTCCAGTTCTTTTCAGACAGAAGCTGGAGAATAAATAAGGAATAACGTTTGGAACTCCATTCTATGTCTGAACTGGGTGCAAAAACCTAAAAAAAATCACTATATGGAGATAAGGTATGCACACCAGTGAATATGCAAGGGGAATACATGTAATAGCAGAAACTGCTGTGTGAATACTGACATGAAAAATCCAATAGCTACTTGTAAGAATGAAATGTGAAAAATGGAACCTGCATTACTGCCATGAACATATGAACAAAGAGAAATTTAGCTACTGAATTGATCAATGCAATAGAGCCCCAACACTATGCCAAAGTATTTCTCTACATTGGGGTCCCTAGCTTATGTGTGTGTCCTCTCATGCAGTTAAAAAACTTACCGTGTATGGGTATCAGCTTCTCATACATGGTAAGTTTTTTAGCTGCATGAGAGGACACACATAAGCTAGGGACCCCAACATAGGGAAATACTTTGGTGTAGTGTTGGGGCTCTATTGCATTGATCAATTCAGTAGCTAAATTTCTCTTTGTTCATATGTTCATGGCAGTAATGCTGGTTCCATTGTTCACATTTCATTCTCACATATAGCTATTGAATTTTTCATGTCAGTATTCACACAGCAGTTTCTGCTATTACATGTGTCGCGGGCGGAGGAGGGGACGCTGCGCTCTCCCACTGCTCGGGTCCGGCCGCTGCGGCTGCTCGGTGGTGGCTCGAGCAGTGGGCAGGATCCCGGGGACTCGAGCGGCGCTCCTCACCCGTGAGTGAAAAGGGGGGGAAGATTTTGATTGTGGGGTTTTGATTATTGTCCGTGACGCCACCCACGGTTGTGGTGATATTGGTGACACCACCGCTGCTCTGGACGGGGATCCCGGGAGCGGTGACAGGGAGCAGCTTTGTTGTTAGTTCTCCCCTCCGTGGGTAGGGGGTTGGTTGTCCCAAGGCCCGGTGATGGGGTAGGGATGGATGGCAGGCGGGTTACGGGGCCTGGCGAGGTGCAGGGTCGCAGGGGCAGCGCTGTGCCGCACGGCACGGTGGTACTCACTCAGCCCAAGGATGAAGACACAGTTCTCGGTAAAACACTCGGCTGGATGGACGGGTCCCACAGACGGCTGCGGTCTTGTTTCTCCCGGCAGGTTGATGGTGACTGCCTTTCCCTGCACCTAAGTACGGTTGATGGTTCCGATGGGTTCCCACCGGTAACCCGCTCGCCAGCTTGGATATGGGCTGGAGGAGCCCCTCTTTGCCTGCAGGCTCTGGCCCTGAGAAACGGTTGCCTTGGCGGTGGCGGTGTCTCCCTCTGTTAGTTGGACTGTTGCCTTCTGTCGGGACTTGACTGTTTGGAAACCCAGGAGGTCCCCTTCACTAACGGATTCGGCAAATTCACGGCGACTCCTAGCCTTGATGGGGTCCGAAAAGCCCCTGTCAATGGTGCTGGCTTCTCCTTGTGTACCGGTCCGGTACCGCCGGGCCACCGCCCGTCCATGGTCCTTACGGTAAACTCCGATAGGCCACTCCTGCAGACGGTCACCACCGTCTGCCAACCTTGCTGATCTGTCCGGGCCACACACCTGGACCAACTTTAGGCTGCTTATCTGTCACTTTTCTCCTCTCTCACTACTTTTCCTCCTTCCACTTTCACTACCAACACTGGTCTGCCTGGTTTTCCCGCCTCCAGGACTGTGAACTCCGCAGTGGGCGGGACCAACCGCCTGACCCACCCCCTGGTGTGATCATCAGCCCCTGGAGGAAGGCAACAAGGGTTTTATGTTTTGGCTTTGGTGTGCCTGCTGGGAGTGTGGGGTGTGTGGGTGTTGTGCTCTGTGGCCCCTGGCTTGTCCAGGGCGCCACACATGTATTCCCCTTGCATAGTCACTGGTGTGCATACCTTATCTCCATATATAGAAGCTGGAGAATAGCTCCACCTATTGAGCCATGTGACCAAGAACTGGCCAATAGGATAACACCCAATGCACACTTCAGATTCTTACAGTTTTCACCAGTAGATGGTGCTAGAGCACAACACATGAGAAATGCTTTACTTATAACATATAACATGATATTACATATAAGAGAATGTACTTAAAGAAACAGACACAATCTGGACCGGGCCACTACATACAAACACAGAATTGTACACAGAAACTGTTTTTAGAAAGGTGGTGTAAGAAAGTGAATAACTCAAGCAGAGAACATACTGAGAAGCATGTGTAAGCGGATGCTGCCATCTAGTGGCCAGAGACAAAAGAGGCGGGAGCCAAAAAGCAGATTAAGAACCACAAAGGAAGGAGAGACAGAAACATGTGATCTACTGTGACACAGCAAGAAAATATTAGTTCTGTGAGCAAGGCCAAGCTCTCAGTCATCACCCAGATGTCTTCTAATTTGTTTGTGAAGTGACACCTGCACTGACTTATAGCCAAGCCCTAGAAGACTGTGACTAGCGACTAATAACTATCTTTGATAGTGGATTTGTTCAGCGGTGCAGAATCTTCTCAAAGAACAATAGATTGTGGTGGTCCTAATCAATAACACGAAGGACTGGTTAAAGAGACAGAGATCCTTGGATGAGTGAGCAGCAGACATGGAGGCCTGGTTAATGTCGCGGGCGGGGAAAGACGCCACTGCGCTCCGCTCGCCAACGCTCGGGTCCGGCGCTGATGCGATGGCTGCTCGGTGGCTCGAGCGGTGGGCCAGATTCGGGGACTCGAGCGGCGCTCCTCGCCCGTGAGTGAAAGGGGGTAGTTTGGTTTGGGGATTTGGTCCATGACACCACCCATGGGTTGTGGTGAGGTTGAGCACCATCGCTGCTGGTGACGGGGATCCCGGGAGCGATGGCAGGGAGCAGCTGGGATGTTGTTTTCCCCCTCCATGGGTAGGGGTTGGTGGCCTCGGGGCCCGGTGAGATGACGGGGAGGCAGGGTTGGATGGGTGCAGGGTTGCTTGGACTGCGCAGCGCGGTGCCAAACGGCACAGTAGTACTTACTCAGCCACAAAGGTACGCAAAGTCTCTGGTAAACCAAACGGCTGGATGGACGGGTCCCGCAGCCGGCTGCTGTGGCTTCTCCCGGACGGTTGGTGGTGGCTGCCTTTCCCTGCACCTGTGTGTATGTTTGATCCCGATGGATTCCCACCGGTAACCCGCTCCCCAGCGTATATATGTGCCGGAGGAGCCCTTTTGCCCGCAGGCTCTGGCCCTTGGATCTCTAGCTGTGGTGGTAGCTGTATTTCCTTCTGTTGGTTGGACGGTTGCCTTCAATCGGGTCTTGGCTGTTAGGAAACCCCTGGGGTTCCGGTCACTGATGGATTTGACCTCTAATGTCGACTCCAAGCCTGGTCGGGGTCCGTAGGCCCTGCCTGTGTGTGCTGGCCTCACTTCGCTCCCCGGTTCGGTACCGGCGGGCCACCGCCCATCCCCGGTCCTACGGTTCTGCGTTGATCTGCCTCTCCTGCAGACGGCCACCACCATCTGCTAACCTTGCTCTTGGTGCCCGGGCCACACACCCGGACACGGTCAGTTTACTCCTCACTTCTCCTTCACTCCTCTCCCTTGCACTGCCCTAACTGATCTGACTTCCTTTTCCCGCCTCCAGGACTGTGAACTCCTCAGTGGGTGGGGCCAACCACCTGGCTCCACCCCACCTGGTGTGGACATCAGCCCCTGGAGGGAGGCAACAAGGATTTTGTGTCTGGCTGATGTGCCTGTCTCAGGGTGGGGGTGTGTGTTGTAGTACCTGTGACGACCTGGCTAGTCCAGGTCGTCACAGTTAAAGATATGGAAATCCTGATAAAGTGAGTGGAAATAGATGTAAGTTGTCTCTTAGGAGTTGAAAACAATGGGAACAAGCTGGAGTCAGAAGCAACAGTCTGTGGCCTACAGTGTGTGACTTGTAGCCTAGCAGGAATGTAATATGTGTCTCCTGTTAGGGCCTGAAGTGGTAAATGCTATTGGAAAGTAAAGCATCCAGAAGAGAGCCTCTATGGAATCAGTTTGATCGTTAGCATTCCTGCGTGTTTTTGATATTAGTGTTCGGTGCATAATAATACCAAATTTTGTAAATCTGTTTATGTTGTGTATTCCATATGTGAATTCTGACAGACTGATTATCTGGGTTAGGGAAAGTTAGGGATATCAAGTTGACGATTAGCCTATCGGTGTCGCACATCTCAGTGCGGTAGCATCATGTTCATTATTTTATATCGCAGTGGTCAGGATATCAGGGATAGAGATCATAACCAATAGGCCAAGATAGCAGGAATTAGGCTGTGTTCTTTGAAGTGTTGTTAATATACATTAATATACAATATTAACACCCCTTTAAACTGCCTCCATGGGTAGAGTAGTAGTAGTTCTCACCTCAGTATGGTGTAGTGCCTCCACCCAAATTTTGCTAAGAGCTCTAGAGGGTACAGGAAGGTCATCCTCTTCTGCCAGAGGTCAAATCGGGAAACCTAGTCAAGAGATGAAACTAAAGCGGGATTTACACGCAACGACAATGCTAACAAGATGCATCCAGCCTCGTTAGCAACGTCGTTGCGCGTGAAACTCAGGAACTAACGTTAACGATCAAAATTACTTACCTAATCGTTGATTGTTGTCACGTCGTTCCTTTCCAGAATATCGTTGCTGCTGCAGAACCGCCCGCAATGAGGAAAGAAGGAGGTGGGCGGGATGTTCGGCCCGCTCATCTCCGCCCCTCCGCTTCTATTGGGCGGCCGCTTGGTGACGCCACTGTGATGCCGAACGAACCGCACCCTTAGAAAGTAGGCTGTTCGCCGGCCAGAGTGACGTCGCTAGGCAGGTAAGTATGTGTGACGGGTCCTAGCGATGTTGTGTGCCACGGGCAGCGATTTGCCAATGACGCACAACCGTCGGGGGCGGGTGCTTTCACCAGCGACATCGCTAGCGATGTCGCTGCGTGTAAAGCAGCCTTTAAACAATGCAACAAGTTTATTTTACAGGGGGTTAAAAGGTGTAAAAGGTAAGGGGCATAACAAGGGAAAGTGAGCAAATGATATCACACAAAAACAGCAGATATATGACCCTCTTAAAGGTAAATAATGTGCTTTGCAGCTAGTCTAGGTGTTGTGGTTGCAGAGGGCATGTGATGGGGCGTGTACAACAGTATAGCAATCATACATAAATTCACCAATTCTATGTATGCAGCAAGCCCTCAGTTAAGGATGTGACTTCCTCTTCAGCTGACAGAAAACACACTTCTAACTAATAACCAATAAGCCGGTAATGGCTTTAGCAATGCAAGTAACACAGTCCAAAAGGTGGGGCCAAATTGCCACGGATGTTGGTGCGCATAACGAAACCGTTGGTGCACTTTGAAATAATAACCAAAACAAAATCCCTTCAGCAACAGTTGGATAAAGTAGAAAACATTTTGGAGGATATGCATGACAATACAACTGACTTGGGTCACTTACGCTTTCACAAGGGTATCGTAACAAGAAACAAAAAACCCCAAACACGACTGGCATGGTCCACATCCATAAGGTGGAGTAACCAGAGAGTACTTACATCGACTTGAGCTGGGTTTGAAAATTTTGTCAGGAGCTGGGGGAGATCTGAAAGTAGTTGTTGGGTATGTGTCATGAGTCTGGATTCGAACTCTTAAGTCTGTGCTCTGTGGTCAGCTTTTCTGTCTGCTAGACCAAAGCCGATATACATTTTCTTCGGGTGTTTAATTTCTGTTATCCTTGCATGAGATTGAATGTTGGATTTATGGAGTAGTAGCACATATAGCAAAGTAATGCAGAAAATGAAAAGGTCGACTACAGAGGCTGCCTTTAAACTTAGGGGTACTTTGCACGTTGCGACATCGCTACTGCGATCTTGTCGGGGGTCAAATTAAAAGTGACTCACATCCGGCGCCGGTAACGACGTTGCAACGTGTAAAGCCTAGAAGCACCGATAAACGATCGCAAAAGCGTCGAAAATCGGTGATCTGTGTAGTGTCGGTCATTTCCATAATTTCGCTGCAGCTACGTACGAGGTACGATGCTGTTCCTCGTTCCTGCGGCAGCACACATCGCTGTGTATGAAGCCGCAGGAGCGGGGAACATCTCCTTACCTGCGTCCCACCTGCAATGAGGAAGGAAGGAGGTGGGCGGGATGTTTACGTCCCGCTCATCTCCGCCCCTCCGCTTCTATTGGCCGCCTGCCGTGTGACGTCGCTGTGACGCCGCAAGACCCGCCCCCTTAGGAAGGGCAGGTAAGTCCGTGTGAAGCTGCCGTAGCGATAATGTTCGCTACGGCAGCTATCACAAGAGATCGCATCTGTGACAGGGGCGGGGACTATCGCACTCGGCATCGCTACAATCGGCTAGCGATGTTGCAGCGTTCAAAGTACACCTAAGTCCTCCCACATCGCAACTGTAAATTCCATTACAAGAGGAACCAAAAGCTTGGAAGATGTAATATCTAAATGCCCCACTACATGGGCTGAATTCCAAAAACATAGGATTTGCTGTCTTATAGACACGTGGTCCCAGGTGACCACAATGCCAGAGGAATACTTTAAAAAATGGTTCCTGGACATTCCTAGTGGCGAGAAAGCCCAATTACTTGGCTGAAATCTTCAAATCAAATGCCCATTCCTGTAGCAGGAGTGGTGCGGATGTACAGTATACAATTAGGTCCAGAAATATTTGGACAGTGACACAAGTTTTGTTATTTTAGCTGTTTACAAAAACATGTTCAGAAATACAATTATATATATATATAATATGGGCTGAAAGTGCACACTCCCAGCTGCAATATGAGAGTTTTCACATCCAAATCGGAGAAAGGGATTAGGAATCATAGCTCTGTAATGCATAGCCTCCTCTTTTTCAAGGGACCAAAAGTAATTGGACAAGGGACTCTAAGGGCTGCAATTAACTCTGAAGGCGTCTCCCTTGTTAACCTGTAATCAATGAAGTAGTTAAAAGGTCTGGGGTTGATTACAGGTGTGTGGTTTTGCATTTGGAAGCTGTTGCTGTGACCAGACAACATGCGGTCTAAGGAAATCTCAATTGAGGTGAAGCAGAACATCCTGAGGCTGAAAAAAAAGAAAAAATCCATCAGAGAGATAGCAGACATGCTTGGAGTAGCAAAATCAACAGTCGGGTACATTCTGAGAAAAAAGGAATTGACTGGTGAGCTTGGGAACTCAAAAAGGCCTGGGTGTCCACGGATGACAACAGTGGTGGATGATCGCCGCATACTTTCTTTGGGGAAGAAGAACCCGTTCACAACATCAACTGAAGTCCAGAACACTCTCAGTGAAGTAGGTGTATCTGTCTCTAAGGCGGGCTTTGCACACTAAGACATCGCAGGCCGATGCTGCGATGCCGAGTGCGATAGTGCCCGCCCCCGTCGCAGCAGCGATATGTGGTGATAGCTGGCGTAGCGAAACTTATCGCTACGCCAGCTTCACACACACACTCACCTGCCGTGCGACGTCCCTGTGGCCGGCGACCCGCCTCCTTGTTAAGGGGGCGGGTCGTGCGGCGTCACTGCGACGTCACACGGCAGGCGGCCAATCAGAGCGGAGGGGCGGAGATGAGCAGGATGTAAACATCCTGCCCACCTCCTTCCTTCCGCATATCCTACGGAAGCCGCAGTGACGCCGGTAGGAGACATTCCTCGCTCCTGCGACTTCACACACAGCGATGTGTGCTGCCGCAGGAGCGAGGAACAACATCGGACCATTGCGTCAGCGTAATTATGGATTACGCCGACGCTGTACCGATGATACGATTACGACGCTTTTGCGCTCGTTAATCGTATCATCCAGTCTTTACACACTGCGATGTCGCATGCGATGCCGGAAGTGCGTCATTTTCAATTTGACCCCACCGACATCGCACCTGCGATGTCGCAGTGTGCAAAGTGCCCCTTAGTCAACAGTAAAGAGAAGACTCCATGAAAGTAAATACAAAGGGTTCACATCTAGATGCAAACCATTCATCAATTCCAAAAATAGATAGCCCAGAGTTAAATTTGCTGAAAAACACCTCATGAAGCCAGCTCAGTTCTGGAAAAGTATTCTATGGACAGATGAGACAAAGATCAACCTGTACCAGAATGATGGGAAGAAAAAAGTTTGGAGAAGAAAGGGAACGGCACATAATCCAAGGCACACCACATCCTCTGTAAAACATGGTGGAGGCAACGTGATGGCATGGGCATGCATGGCTTTCAATGGCACTGGGTCACTTGTGTTTATTGATGACATAACAGCAGACAAGAGTAGCCGGATGAATTCTGAAGTGTACCGGGATATACTTTCAGCCCAGATTCAGCCAAATGCCGCAAAGTTGATCGGACAGCACTTCATAGTACAGATGGACAATGACCCCAAGCATACAGCCAAAGCTACCCAGGAGTTCATGAGTGCAAAAAAGTGGAACATTCTGCAATGGCCAAGTCAATCACCAGATCTTAACCCAATTGAGCATGCATTTCACTTGCTCAAATCCAGACTTAAGACGGAAAGACCCACAAACAAGCAAGACCTAAAGGCTGTGGCTGTAAAGGCCTGGCAAAGCATTAAGAAGGAGGAAACCCAGCGTTTGGTGATGTCCATGGGTTCCAGACTTAAGGCAGTGATTGCCTCCAAAGGATTCGCAACAAAATATTGAAAATAAAAATATTTTGTTTGGGTTTGGTTTATTTGTCCAATTACTTTTGACCTCCTAAAATGTGGAGTGTTTGTAAAGAAATGTGTACAATTCCTACAATTTCTATCAGATATTTTTGTTCAAACCTTCAAATTAAACGTTACAATCTGCACTTGAATTCTGTTGTAGAGGTTTCATTTCAAATCCAATGTGGTGGCATGCAGAGCCCAACTCGCGAAAATTGTGTCACTGTCCAAATATTTCTGGACCTAACTGTATATAGATATGAAAGGAAGGTATTGTCTTGGTGAGGGGTTACTACCGTATCAGGAATGAGACAACTGTGACGTTGAGGATGAAAGGCCAGAAAAATTTGTTCAATTCCTTGGCAATGGTCATTGAAAAATTTACTGGAAATGAGCGACAAGACATCGCCCTAGCAGAAGGATATTTCAGCAACTAAATAGGGCCAGCCAGATCCACAGAGCACCAGTCGCTTCTCAGGCCCTGGCAAAGCTAGTGGCACCCATTACTTCTGCAATGACTTTACCCCATGATCAGAGAGTGCATAGAATGTCTGTCTGGGTCAGCACCTTTTTGGAAGTGATAGAAGTCCAATTTAAGCCCCAAGGAACTGGTGAAGTAGTGCCAGGCCTATTGGTAGCCTTCAATTTGGTGACCGTATTCCAGAGATGAGTTCTGGTGAGATGACAGCTCAGTGGAAAAAGCATACTACTAGCTCCAAGAAAAGAAACTGCACGATGCAATGCAGGTGAGCCTTGCCTGAGCCAGCTCAGTCAGCTTGTATCTTGTTGTTGGAGATACTTGGTTACTATTAACCAGAACTATGAGGTGAGGGGCAGATGTAAATTACTGGAACAAATGGAAGCAGATTAGTCAAGGGTCTCTTCAAGACAAGTTGGACAGGTGGAAGACCTGTTATGGCAGTACCAGGAGGTATTTGCCCAGCATTACAATCACTTTGAGTCCACAGATGCTATCCAACACGAGATCCCTATGAGAAATATAGCACCAATCTGGGAAAGGTATCATCAGATTCTGCCTCAGATGTTTCTGGAAGTGAAGGACCTGTTGACTTAGATGCTACAGAATGGAGTGATACAGGACAGTCAAAGTCCATGGGCTGCAGCCATTGTGTTGGTCCGGAAGAAGGATAGGACGCAAAGATTTTGTGTGGCCTACTGACGGCTGAATGCCTGCACAGTCCAAGATTCCTAACCCTTTCCAAGGATAGAGGAGTCTCTATTGGCATTAGGGAAAGTGAAGTACTTCTCTCTAGTTTTGGACAGCACCTATTGGCCGGTTCCGATGGCCTCATGTCATTGGCCGAAGACAGCATTCATTCTCCCTATGGGATTGTACGCATTTAATCAGATACCATTTGGGTTAACTAATGCATTGGGAACATTTCAGTGACTGATGAAAAGAAGCTTCGGCGACTTGAAATTTGAAGCAACTTTGATATATCTGGATGACATTGTGATACACTCCAATATGTTCACAGAGCATTTTGCTTAGTTGGTACTTGTTGGAATGGTTCCGGAAACACGGATTGAACATAAAGCCATGGAAGTACCATCTGTTTCAGAAGACGATTAAAATACTTGGGACATATGGTCCCCAGTGAAGGCATATATACAACCCCTGGCAAAAATTATGGACCTGTCTTCGAGGATGTTCATTCAGTTGTTTACTTTTCTTTAAAAAAAGCAGATCACAGGCATGGCACAAAACTGGTCATTTCAAATGTCAACATTCTGGCTTTAAGAAACAGTAAAAAAAAATCATGAAAACATAATGTGCTAGCCAGTAACGGTTAATTTTCAAAACCAAACAGGGGAAAAAAATTATGGAATCACTCAATTATGAGGTGACAATTATGCAATCATGTAAAACAAACAAACAAAAGACCCCTCTAATACATCACTAGTATTTTGTTGCACCACCTCTGCTTTTATAACAGCTTGCAGTCTCTGAGGTATGGACTTAATGAGTGACAAACAGTACTCTTCATCAATTTGGCTCCAACTTTCTGATTGCTGTTGCCAGATCAGTTTTGCAGGTTGGAGCCTTGTCATGGACAATTTTCTTCAACTTCCACCAAAGATCTTTAATTGGATTGAAATCCAGACTATTTGCAGGCCATTACATTGACTTTATGTGTCTTCTTTCAAGGAATGTTTTCACAGTTTTTGCTCTATAGCAGGATGCATTATCATCTTGATAAATTATTTCATCATCCCCAAACATCCTTTTAATTGATGGGATAAGAAAAGTGTCCAAAGCTTCAATGTAAACTTGGGCATTTATTGAAGATGTAATGACAGCCATCTCCCCAGTGACTTTACCTGACATGCAGCCACATATCATCAATGACTGTGGAAATGTACATGTTCTCTTCAGGCAGTCATCTTTATAAATCTCATTTGAATGACACCAAACAAAGGTTCCAGCACCATCACCTTGCCCAATGCAGATTTGCGATTCATCACTGGATATGACTTTCATCCAGTCATCCACAGTCCACGATTGCTTTTCCTTAGCCCATTGTAATCTTGTTTTTTTCTGTTTAGGTGTTAATGATGGCTTTTGTTTAGCTTTTCTGTATGTAAATCCTATTTCCTTTAGCCGATTTCTTACAATTCGGTCACAGACATTGAATCCAGTTTCCTCCCATTCGTTCCTCATTTGTTTTGTTGTGCATTTCCTGTTTTGGTGACATGTTGCTTTAAGTTTCCTGTCTTGACGCTTTGATGTCTTCCTTGGTCTACCAGTATGTTTTCCTTTAACAACCTTCCCATATTGTTTGTATTTGGCCCAGATTTTAAACACAGCTGACTGTGAACAAGCCACATCTTTTGCAACATTGCGTGATGATTTACCCTCTTTTAAGAGTTTGATAACCCTCTCCGTTGTTTCAATTGACATCTCTCGTGTTGGAGCCATGATTCATGTTAGTCCACTTGGTGCAACAGCTCTCCAAGGTGTGATCACTCCTTCTTAGATGCACACTCACGAGCAGATCTTATTTGATGCAGGTGTTAGTTTTGGGAATGAAAATTTACAGGGTGATTCCATTATTTTTACCTCAGAATTTTGTGATTCCATAATTTTTCCCACTGTTTGGTCTTGAAAAATAACAGTTACTGGCTAGCACATTATGTTTTCATGAAAAAGTAAAAAGTTCCTTACCCGGCAGTCTCTCAGAGGCCCCACGTCCAGGGGACCCCTAACCCGGAGGGTTGTCACTTGGTGCCATGGTGACAGGGCCTCGGCCATCACATTCCCGCAGGCCCTTCCTCCAGTCTGTCTCTCCGGAGGCTGTGGGACCGAAAGGGCGGTCCAGGACTTATTTACAAACCCAAAAGTTATTGGGTGGCCTGCAAGTTCTCGGCCTTGTCTATGTAAAATGGGACAAACGGGATTCAACAGGGTCCCAACGGTAGCCAACAAACGGAGTACCTGGAACCGCTACCTTTTACTCCTCTTCTTCATACTCCTCCTCGACCACAACCTCGGAGCTGTACGGGGGGGAGGGGACTGGGGGCGCCTTTGGACGCAATGGCTCTCCCTCCTCTTGACACTGAGGGTGAAGAAGCTCCTCTCCCTGCAATGCCGGGTGTAGGTGACCAGATCACTATCCGGATGGCCCATCGGGAGGTGGGAGTTGACGTCCCGACGGGAAACAAAGATCTCGGCCTCAAGGCCCAGTTCGAAGATGAACCCCCATCCGTGCTGGGGGGGTCAAACCAGCGGACTTGGCCCTCGTAGGTCGGGCCCCGCGCACCCGATAGGTGGCACTCCGCAAGTTCTCCTTTTCCCGGATGGTACGGGCTAGCACTTCAGCTCTTTGCTTCTCCCAGGCCGCTATTTCTCGGCCCAGCTGGATCGGCTGCTTCGGGTCTCTCTGTGCAGGGGTCTGGCCCAGCCGGAGCTCTCCGGTGCCGGCAACGATCGACACCCTCTGTGGGGAACCCCGCTGTGTCGCGGCCGGCTCTGCTGCTTGGCAGCGGCAACCCCGCGGGGCCTAGCCGAGGCCTGAGAATTGGGAACCAAATAGGTACAAGGCACTCTCAAGGGTTAATTTTCATAAATGTATTCCAAAAGTCTAAAACATGTGACGTTTCAGCCACTAGGTGGCCTTCATCAGACAACTGGAATCATAAACTGGCCAAAATTGGAATGTCAAGGCAGCGGTGTCCACCGCTATGCTGCGTGCGTAGTGGTGGACACCGCTGCCTTGACACTCCAATTTTGGCCAGTTTATGATACCAGTTGTCTGATGAAGGTCACCTAGTGGCTGAAACGTCACATGTTTTAGACTTTTGGAATAAATTTATGAAAATTAACCCTTGAGAGTGCCTTGTACCTATTTGATTGACTTACGGTTTGGAAACCAACAAGTGCACCTCAATATACCTCCACTATATTGGCTGTGCCTTATCCTTCTACAAGCATGAGACTTGGGAACGACCAGCCTCACCTGCTGGGGCTTTCTTTCGGGCAGCGCCCACCTCCTTCTTGGCCAGGCGGACTGCCGGGGCCGGGATCTCTTTGGGCGCGGTCACTTCCAGGACTGGTGGGTCCACACCGGGAACGGGCATCTTCCAGGGACTGCTGCTCCACGGGAGCGGAATCGGTGCAGGCTGAACATGCGGCCGTCCGCGTGCTGCTTCCACAGGTGGATCCTTGCGGGCGTCTGGGACAGGCTCCGCCACCGATGTCGGGGTGGTGGACCGGGTGCAGAGGCAGCGGCAACCATTATGGGCAATGAGGGAGGCAGCATGGAGGGCGGGAGCAGACCGGGTCCCTCAGCCGCAGCGGCCAGTCCCTCCGGGACACAGGGGCGTGGGTCGCATACCCGATTCTCCAAAACTGCCGCCACTTCGCGTGCCCGCACGGCGGCGGCTATCCCCTCCATCTTGGCTGCCCATCGCTCCATGAGGAAACGCACCTGGGATTAGCGGCGGCAGCACATCTGCACGGTCCAGGCTTCCACCCACGCAGCTGTTCTGGGCGCGGGCTCCGGGATCTTAGGCTTGCCGGACGGGGCAGACATGTTGTTGCCTTGGGGTCCAGGAACTAAACGGGTAGCAGAGTCCTAGAGTCCCTGCCCTTTATCCACTCGGTCACATGGCAAGGGATCTTCACCCGCCCCCCTTGGTCTTTTCACGGCACTCGGCGCTCTTTCTGCACAGTTTAACTTTTCAGCTGCACGATTTCCTGCACCGCTCTGTTCCCAGGGGGCAGGGCTTCACTCTCCCGCTCTTTTTGCAGGGAAGAAGACTCTGGTAGGAATCTTCGCGCCAAAAGATGGTGGATTCTGCAATTTTTCAATGGATCACCGTTGACTTCTACCTCAAGGCGCACTTCCACCGGTAAGTGGATGGGTTCAATCCTGTTCGTGACGCCAGAAGAGTCGATGTGTACCGCCCCGGGGCTCGGCCGCAGCCGAGCCGATCAGATCCGGGCTCGTCGGTGGGTGGCTTGAGTGCCTCCGGACCCGGGGGTCACGTCGCTCTGAAGGGAGGCTGGGGCTACGTGAGGGGTTTTGGTGGGGAGGTTCACAGTCGGAGCCGCGGTTTTGGGTTTAAGTTCGTGACGCCACCCACGGCTCGTGGTGAGTGTGGACACCACAGCTGCTGTTGACTAGGCTCCCGGGGACGGTGTTGCGCAGCCAGGTGTTGACCCCTCCGTGGGTAGGGGGGTTGATGGTCCCAGGGACCGGTTGTTGAGGTTAGGATGTGGGGGGTGCCGGCGTGTTGGCGTGATGCAGGGCGGTTCGCGGCCCGAGGGCACTGTTGTACTGACTATGTCAGATACACCGGAGTCTTTGGTAAACCAAAAAGGTGGTGGTCGGTGCCCGCAGCCAGCTGCGTCTGGTCCCCCACCCGGTTTGGTGGTTCCCGCCTTTCTCCTGCACCTTGTTTTGTAGATTTTGACTGCCTGCGCTTCCACGACGGGAGTCCGCTCCACGGCTTAGTGTGTGTGTCGACAGAGCCTGTTTGCCAGCAGACGCTGGGCCGTGGGATCTCTCTGCCTGAGCGGTGGCTTTCTATCCCCGTCGTTGGGCTGTTGTCTTCAGTCGGGACTTGGGTGGGAAAGAACCTAAGGTCCAGACCCCAATCAGTGAATTTGACTCGGTCCAGTGGCTTCTGGGCTTCGTACTGGGTCTGAGTACCCCTCCTGGTGCTCCGGTTTCCAGTTGGTTCCCAGGTTCGGTACAAGGCGGGCCACTACCCTGTCCCGTTCCTTTAGGCTATATGCCCACGGGACCTTGTTTATGTGGATTTGCTGCGGAAAACCTGCGGATTTTTCTGGATTTTCCAGATAAATCCGCAGGTTTTAGCATGTACAGTCACTCCCCATGTTATCCTATGGGACATGGGGAGTGCTGTGTCCACGCTGCGGAAAGTGCAGCTGCCGACCATGCTGTGGATGTAGGCATCCACATGTATAATTGCATGTCAATTATTCATGCGGAATTACCTGCGGATGTCCCGACCCTCCGCTATGGAGATAAGAGACCGGGACGTCCGCAGGTAAGCCGCATGAATCTCCGCATGTTTCCCGCAGCTATTCCGCTGTAATCTAGCAGCTAAGAATAGCTGCGGACGCCGGCGGGCAGCTGCAGGAAACATGCGCTCGTACCTGCGGATACATCCGCAGGTACGAGCGCCCGTGGGCACATAGCCTTGAGGTTCTACCAGCTGTCTTTCCGGCTCCTGCAGGCGGCAACCACCGTCTGCCTCCTGGCCACAGGGTGTCTGGGCTACGACCCAGATCCCTGACAGACATTTCTCCTACTCAACTCCTCTCTCTTTCACCTCCAAAACTAATCTGCTTGTTTTTCCCACCTCAGGCTATCTGAAGTCCTTGGTGGGCATGGCCAACCGCCTGCCTTCGCCCCCGGGTGTTAACGTCAAACCTGAAACCTGAGAGGGGTGACTCAGGGTTTTTAGGTTGGCTCCTTTTACCTTTTTAGGGGACTGGTGTTTGTCCAAGGGCCTGTCTGTGACTACCTGGCTAGTCCAGGGCGTCACAATAGCGTTTGCCAGTCGGTCCCTATGGAATATGGAAAGGAATCCAGAAAACTACGACACCTGGCTGAACTATAGAGTATTGTGACTAGAGTCTGATAACTATCTTTGGTAATGGACTTGTCCAGCGGTGTAGATTCTTCTCAAAGAACAAGAAATTCTGGTGATCCTGATCAACGGCACGGAGGCCTGGTTAAAGATACGGAGCTCATAAGGTTGAGTTGCAGACACGGAGGTCTGATTAAATGAACAGAAATCGTGATAAAGTCAGCGGACTCAATGGACTCAAAGTTCAAAGTCAGAATGATCTGTCTGCAGCCTATAATGTGGGACTTGCAGCATAGCAAGAATACATCTTGTGGCTCTTGGTAAGGCTTGGAGTGGTAACTGCTATTGGAAGGTGAAGAGGGCCGCTATGAAATCAGCTTGATGGTTAGCAGTTCAGTGTATCCTTGATATTATTGTTCAGTGTATAATACTAAATTTCATAAATCGGTTTATGTTGTATATGCCATTTGTGAATTTGACAGACTGTAGTTTGACTGGATTTCCCTATCAGTGTCAAACTTCTAAGTACAGTAGTGCCAGGTTTCTAATATAGAGCAGTGTCATGGTATTATGCACAAAAGGTAACCACTAGGTCAAGAAAGAAAGCAGGAATTAGGCTGTGTAGTTTGCACTGCTATAAATTTACCATCTATCATTTATTTGATATTGCACCCAGTTCTATACAGTATATATGTGGTGCCCCAGTGGTCTGGTGGCCACAGTAGTGTTGTCTCACAAAGGTCAATACTAAGCCTGGAAGCAAGAAGGGGAGTCCCTTGGCCAGTAATTACCTACAAACAATGCAGTTCCTACTCAGGTCAGCAGGGGGAGCTCTGATCTGGGGGAGGAGTTAGTGAGGTAGTGAGGACAACCAGTTAGAACCAGTCAGTTCTAGTCAGGGAGAGTTTTCAGTCAGAGTGAGAAAAGTCACAGTTGAAAGCTGACCGTTGAAGAAAGAGGAGCTTGAGTGAGGAGCTGGAGTAGTGCGGACATGCGAGCTGGGGTCTGGGGCTAAGATGGCTCAGCCCAGAAAAGCGAGGTCTGCAGATAAGCACAGGAGGAAGATTCTGGGGTGAGTGGAGCTGAACCGGCTCGCCTGAGAAGAAAACGCCAAAAACCAAACATCGGAGTCCGTGGTTGCCAGGGCGCTTGATGCCCGGTAACTGAATCTGAAGGACAGGAGGACTGCAGGTCTCCTGGCCCCAAAACAACCCGAAGGTACAGCCGCACATCAGGGACTCTGAGTCGTTGCCAGCAGAGTGGCACCAGTGAAGACATACGCAGCCTACCATACGGGTAACGGGTAGTACTGCAAGTCCCAGCAGAGAGGACCTCCGTTGAATTAATGCAGTGGGGTCCTGTAGAAGAGAAGAAGGGCGTAGGGAGAAGGGCTCAATACTCACCTGGCCAGGGAGATACCCCCCAACTGCTTCCAGGCCAACCGGATCGCTACATCTGTACCGGTCTCCCAGGACTTCACCGGTTGTTGGAGAGTAAAAGGAAGGAGGTAAAGAAACTGCTGTGTTGGTCCGTTATTATCTGTATCCTGACCCTGCACCATGAAGTTCAACGGGTTCCCAAAATAGACTTTGCAACTGTGCCCTGTGGTCTCGCTCCACCTGTGGGAAGCAAGAACACCTCAGCTGCACCATGACCAACTGCCCCGGGGAACCTGCAGCGCAGCGACTGCCCACATAGCCACAAAATCCACAGGTGGCATCATGAATTTGACTAAATATTAACTATAACTCCCATCATCATCATCTCCCCTTATCATTAAAAGACACCGCCAGGGTCACGGAGCCGGACCCCCGCCACGACTGACATCCCCGGACTAGTCCGGCCCAGTTCCGAGTGCCCCCGGCCCTGGGGCGGCCATGTCATATACTGTAGTTAATAAATAATAAATTGTTTAAAGTACCACTGGGTGTGCGTTCTCTGTGCTACTGCATTCTCACACCTATTTACACAGGCAAAATGGATAATAAACCCTTACCTAAAGATTATGCATTGTGTTCCATTTGACTGACATACAGTAGCAGGCTATTAGAATGTATTGACATTTCAATATTTTCCGGTGTGTAATGCTGGAAATTATGTCAGTTCTGCCTTGTTTAAATGAGGCTTTAATAACGCCACGGACATATGGAGCAGCATTGTGCAGATGTGCATGCAGCATCGGCTATGACAGCGATGTTGTCAATGTTGCGCATGG
The DNA here is from genome assembly GCF_048569485.1 of Anomaloglossus baeobatrachus. NCBI lineage: Eukaryota > Metazoa > Chordata > Amphibia > Anura > Aromobatidae > Anomaloglossus > Anomaloglossus baeobatrachus. The sequence continues at coordinate 115,226,426 of NC_134358.1, read as the reverse complement.
ATCAGTTCACGATTAAGATATCAGGAGCGATTACTGGAGCTTACTGACAGATGGCTCAATTGTTTGCACCTGTTTATCCTGCATTACGAATGTCTGGAATGAATTATTCTGCTTTGTGTTAGACACATTTCACCTTTCCACACATGACATACTCTTGCAACATCTTTCGTAAAGTCAGATAAGCCTGGGCTCTCTTTAACATGAGGTCAGGGAGGGAAAGTCTTCTGCCAAATACTGAACATGCCTTATGTTTTCCCTTCCGGCTTTCAATTGTCATAAAAATGATTGTTATTATTAATCAGAGAACTTTCCTTCTCGATCGCTGCCAGGTGCTTATCCTGAAGGTTTAGAGGTATGTTTGTAGCCATAAAAGCCATTGCAGAATTGACGTCAGGGCATCTGCAAATTATATTACAGCTAATCTGTAAATTAAATCGAGGCCTCTCAGCGCATGCACATGGCAAGGGGACTGTGCAGAACTATAACTCTTAGCCCAGAGTCCTATTGGTTGCCATACATGTATCTCATATATTCAAATGCCTTCAAATGCCTCTGTACATATAGAGTCCAGCGGAGCATACCATGATTTTTCTTTTTTATGTTGGATTGATATGGAATCTGTAAAAAAAGCCCCATTCTATATTATTTAACATAAAACTTAGAGGAATACAGAGTTACAGTAATGACAATGTGTACATCTATGGCAGCCCTATAACAGCTTTGTACAAAACAGAATCGTAATATGGCCGTGTGTATGAGCACTCACTGTGAGGTTATCTTTGTTTAAAGGGAACTTGTTAAGGGCATTTGACCCTACAGTCTATTAGAAGCGTTTTATTAGGCTAATAGCATATTTATCGCTTTGATGACACATGATGGACATAGTATGTCATGAGCAGGTGTAATTGCCCACATCATAACGTGCTATGTTCATCGTGGATTAGAACCATCAGTGTGTGAAAACACACAGTGAAAGCTCCATGCCGGCAGTCACTGACAACTGACTGGCAGAGCTAGAGATTACGGCCCTATGATCGCTGTGATCGGTCAGCTACAGTTAGGTCCAGAAATATTTGGACAGTGACACAAGTTTTGTTATTTTAGCTGTTTACAAAAACATGTTCAGAAATACAATTCTATATATAATATGGGCTGAAAGTGCACACTCCCAGCTGCAATATGAGAGTTTTCACATCCAAATCGGAGAAAGGGTTTAGGAATCATAGCTCTGTAATGCATAGCCTCCTCTTTTTCAAGGGACCAAAAGTAATTAGACAAGGGACTCTAAGGGCTGCAATTAACTCTGAAGGCGTCTCCCTCATTAACCTGTAATCAATGAAGTAGTTAAAAGGTCTGGGGTTGATTACAGGTGTGTGGTTTTGAATTTGGAAGCTGTTGCTGTGACCAGACAACATGCGGTCTAAGGAACTCTCAATTGAGGTGAAGCAGAACATCCTGAGGCTGAAAAAAAAGAAAAAATCCATCAGAGAGATAGCAGACATGCTTGGAGTAGCAAAATCAACAGTCGGGTACATTCTGAGAAAAAAGGAATTGACTGGTGAGCTTGGGAACTCAAAAAGGCCTGGGCGTCCACGAATGACAACAGTGGTGGATGATCGCCGCCTACTTTCTTTGGTGAAGAAGAACCCGTTCACAACATCAACTGAAGTCCAGAACACTCTCAGTGAAGTAGGTGTATCTGTCTCTAAGTCAACAGTAAAGAGAAGACTCCATGAAAGTAAATACAAAGGGTTCACATCTAGATGCAAACCATTCATCAATTCCAAAAATAGACAGGCCAGAGTTAAATTTGCTGAAAAACACCTCATGAAGCCAGCTCAGTTCTGGAAAAGTATTCTATGGACAGATGAGACAAAGATCAACCTGTACCAGAATGATGGGAAGAAAAAAGTTTGGAGAAGAAAGGGAACGGCACATGATCCAAGGCACACCACATCCTCTGTAAAACATGGTGGAGGCAACGTGATGGCATGGGCATGCATGGCTTTCAATGGCACTGGGTCACTTGTGTTTATTGATGACATAACAGCAGACAAGAGTAGCCGGATGAATTCTGAAGTGTACCGGGATATACTTTCAGCCCAGATTCAGCCAAATGCCGCAAAGTTGATCGAACGGCGCTTCATAGTACAGATGGACAATGACCCCAAGCATACAGCCATAGCTACCCAGGAGTTCATGAATGCAAAAAAGTGGAACATTCTGCAATGGCCAAGTCAATCACCAGATCTTAACCCAATTGAGCATGCATTTCACTTGCTCAAATCCAGACTTAAGACGGAAAGACCCACAAACAAGCAAGACCTGAAGGCTGCGGCTGTAAAGGTCTGGCAAAGCATTAAGAAGGAGGAAACCCAGCGTTTGGTGATGTCCATGGGTTCCAGACTTAAGGCAGTGATTGCCTCCAAAGGATTCACAACAAAATATTGAAAATACAAATATTTTGTTTGGGTTTGGTTTATTTGTCCAATTACTTTTGACCTCCTAAAATGTGGAGTGTTTGTAAAGAAATGTGTATAATTCCTCCAATTTCTATCAGATATTTTTGTTCAAACCTTCAAATTAAACGTTACAATCTGCACTTGAATTCTGTTGTAGAGGTTTCATTTCAAATCCAATGTGGTGGCATGCAGAGCCCAACTCGCGAAAATTGTGTCACTGTCCAAAGATTTCTGGACCTAACTGTATTTATGACGTGATCGGTGGGAGGTGCTGAAATATCAATTAGCACAGGAACTTGGCTTAACTGACAGACAAGCTCCTGCAGTAACAGCCAGGGCCGGTGACAGCACTGCCCCTGGCTGATTAACATTCCAGATGCCACGACCGATAGCCATTGCAGCATTTAGAAGGTTGTGAGACAAAGTGTCACCATCACCATCGGCATCCTGTGACAAAATCACAGGGAGACGATGGTTGTCATCGCACCCAGAGGTCAAACAATGACATCCTGGTGTGCCAGGTATGGTGGCCTTTTAGACTCAGCTATAGGCAGGGTCTAATGAGCATTCTTTTAGTCTATACATGTCTATTGCAATGCCTGAGATTAGTGATCAGAGTAATAAATGTTAACGTCCAATACAGGGAAAAAAGTATAAAAAGATAAGAAAAATATTGCAAAATTACAGTGTCTACAAGTAGTATTCAACCCCCTGCAGATTTAGCAGGTTTACACATTTGGAATTAACTTGGCATTGTGACATTTGGACGGTAGATCAGCCAGGAAGTGTGAAATGCACTGCAGCAAAAAAGAATGTTATTTCTTTTTTTCTTTTTTTTTTAAATTGTGAAAAGTTTATTCAGAGGGTCATTTATTATTCAACCCCTCAAACCACAAGAATTATGTTTGGTTCCCCTAAAGTATTAAGAAGTATTTCAGGCACAAAGAACAATGAGCTTCACATGTTTGGATTAATTATCTCTTTTTCCAGCCTTTTCTGACTAATTAAGACCCTCCCCAAACTTGTGAACAGCACTCATACTTGGTCAACATGGGAAAGACAAAGGAGCATTCCAAGGCCATCAGAGACAAGATCGTGGAGGGTCACAAGGCTGGCAAGGGGTACAAAACCCTTTCCAAGGAGTTGGGCCTACCTGTCTCCACTGTTGGGAGCATCATCCGGAAGTGTAAGGCTTATGGAACTACTGTTAGCCTTCCACGGCCTGGACAGCCTTTGAAAGTTTCCACCCGTGCCGAGGCCAGGCTTGTCCGAAGAGTCAAGGCTAACCCAAGGACAACAAGGCAGGAGCTCTGGAAAGATCTCATGGCAGTGGGTACATTGGTTTCAGTCAATACCATAAGTAACGTACTCCACCACAATGGTCTCCGTTCCAGACGAGCCCGTAAGGTACCTTTACTTTCAAAGCGTCATGTCAAGGCTTGTCTACAGTTTGCTCATGATAACTTGGAGGACTCTGAGACAGACTGGTTCAAGGTTCTCTGGTCTGATGAGACCAAGATCGAGATCTTTGGTGCCAACCTCACACGCACTGCATACGACCCCAAGAATACCATCCCTACAGTCAAGCATGGTGGTGGCAGCATCATGCTGTGGGGCTGTTTCTCAGCCAAGGGGCCTGGCCATCTGGTCCGCATCCATGGGAAGATGGATAGCACGGCCTACCTGGAGATTTTGGCCAAGAGCCTCCGCTCCTCCATCAAGGATCTTAAGATGGGTCGTCATTTCATCTTCCAACAAGACAACGACCCAAAGCACACAGCCAAGAAAACCAAGGCCTGGTTCAAGAGGGAAAAAATCATGGTGTTGCAGTGGCCTAGACAGTCTCCTGACCTTAACCCAATTGAAAACTTGTGGAAGGAGCTCAAGATTAAAGTCCACATGAGACACCCAAAGAACCTAGATAACTTGGAGAAGATCTGCATGGAGGAGTGGGCCAAGATAACTCCAGAGACCTGTGCCGGCCTGATCAGGTCTTATAAAAGACGATTATTAGCTGTAATTGCAAACAAGGGTTATTCCACAAAATATTAAACCTAGGGGTTGAATAATAATTGATCCACACTTTTATGTTGAAAATTTATTAAAATTTAACTGAGCTACATAACTTATTGGTTTGTAAGATTTATGCATCTGTTAATAAATCCTGCTCTTGTTTGAAGTTTGTAGGCTCTAACTTATTTGCATCTTATCAAACCTGCTAAATCTGCAGGGGGTTGAATACTACTTGTAGGCACTGTATTTATAGAAAAAAAAAACCAAAACAAAAACTCCCCACAAAATAAAGAACTAAAATATTACACCAATAAATCTGAATATTTATATAACTCTGAAAATTGGCTAATAAAGTACACATATTTGATATTACCACATCCAGAACAACCTGTCACACTATTTAACCTCTACAGTAAACACCGTAACAAATAAAAAAAGGGTAAAGAAAAAATGCTTTTTCATCATACCAAAGAAAAAAGGTGGAATAAAATACAATAAAAATTATTAATGTTAATTAAAATAGTATTGTTGAAAATACCATTTTGTCCTTCAAAAAACAAGTTGTCATACTGTACAACTACATCAGAGGAAAATTAAGAAAACTATACCTCTAAGAATACAGCAATGCAAAAACAATATTTTTCAATTAAATTGTTTTTATTGTGTAGAAGTGGCAAAACAACATTAATGTGGTATTGCTGTAATCGTACTGACCAAAATAATAAAATCGTCTTATCACTTATTACTTAACACAGAGTGAATGGCACAAAACAAACCCACAATTTTTGTTTGTTTTTAGTGATGGGCGATCCCAGGGAAGTCTGTGTTACTGTTCAGGTTCGGCTGCCTGGATAAAGGGTAGGGAGCAGCAAAAGGAAGCAAAATGGGGATTAAAGCAGGACAATTATACTTACGTGTTTCTGCGCAAGCTGTCACACTTTTTCCAGTTCCACTCATTAAACCTAATGAATATTCACTGCTTCCCCTATCCACCCTCTGTGACAGTGTCTGTGATTCGTTGTAGTCATACTCCACCCTCACGCTCTGTGATGGCTTTTGTGATTGGTTACCCTCACACTAGCTGTCTGGGTTCCAGAAGTGGAGTGTAAAAATAAATAAATAATTGAAAACAATGACATGCAGTCCCTTGTATTTTGATAACCAGCGCAGATAAAGCAGACAGGTGGAGGCTCTCACGATACTTGGTGTGAGAACAGCCGAGGGCATTGAACAGCTGTGACTTAGACAGTCTTTGACTGCAGCCACAGTGTGTGGTCATGTTTTATAATGTGCCCGCTCGCTGTGACTTCAGTAATGTTACAGAGCTGGGATTGTCGTGGGACCTCATGTAGATTACGTTGGACTTGGGTGTTTTGGGGTTTAATTATTAGTTTACTAATCTACGGCTTAGAGGCAGCTGTGAGCCCTTATTACCCCGATTGCCACCGCACCAGGGCAATCGGGATGAACCGGATAAAGTTCCGGGATTTCACATCTATTGACGCGTCAATTCTGGGAGACTGTGGGCTGCTACTTTTAGGCCGGGGAGGGTCCAATAACCATGGGCCTCTCCAGCCTGAAAATACCAGCCACCAGCTGTCTGCTTTATTTTGGCTGAGTATCAAAATTAGGGGGGACTGCATGCTGTTTTTTAAAATTATTTTTTAAATATAAAAAAGCCTTATGGGATGCCTTCTATTTTGATACACAGCCAAAATAAGCACACGGCTTTGGGCTTCCATAGCAGAAGGGCCGGCTCTGGGTATTTGCTGGCCTTTGGGTATCAGAGTCCCACTTGGCTTTTCTTCAGTTTTGGTTTTGTCGCTGTTTGGCTCCTCTATGCAGCGCACTAGTCATTTTGACAGACTGAAAAAAAAGCTGCATACACCATTTTTCGGGCGGTCATAATGCCAAAGTACAGATAGAATTATCAGCCATCACTATGTTAGTGAATGGCTGGCGATTCTTCTTTTGAAACTAGTGCTAAACAAATGAACCAGAGCTGGCTTCTGCTATAGAAGCCAGAGCTAAATTGGAGCGCTAGTGTGCAACTGACCTTACTTTCGATTACAATTACAAGTAGTTTACATTAAAAGGGTTCTTTTGGGAAAAAAAGTTATCCCTGATACACAGGTTAGCCAGGATATGACTTGTTGATCGGTGGAATCCGACCATTTGAAATTGCACTGATTGGAAGAACGGGTAACTTCTAACTTTGACAGGGCACACTAATCACCATTTTAAAATGCAGCGGCAGGTAGGATGTCTGACCGCATTGCCATTCATCCTCTTTTGGGCTTTCTGAAAAAGCAAAGTACAGCACTCGCAGCCACTAAAGCACTGAATGGATCAGTGGTTGAGTTGTGCATGAGCTCCAGTCTATTGGGGAAAAAAGTTTCACATTCTGCTTATCAATGTGGGTCCCAGCAGTCGTGCCACTTATCCTTAGGCCATGTTCACACTTTGGTCAGTATGAGTGGAACAATCAGAGGAGAAGTATATTAGAAACACGGGCACCACTTTTATATTTTTCACCCACTCCTGGCTTTGGCTTACAAATACTAAAGTAAAATACTGACAAAATACTGAATGTGTGACAGTGGCCTTAGGATAGATGATTACTTGTTTTCACTGGAGAAACTCAGTAAGTGTATAATTGCTACAGTCTAATAGTCACAGGACAGGGAGGGGTAAAAATTCCAAGCGATTAATCTCTATTGGAAAAATAAAGAAAAAAAAGAATCTTCGCCTCATTCATATCAGAGAGAACATATGACCTCTATACGCAACACAATCCACTATACCAAGACCAATAATAATAGTACCACATACATGGGAAAAATACCGCCACACATCAACTAGACTACATATTACCACCAGATAGTGATTGAATAATACCACATACAAGGGACACATATTGCCACACAATGACCAGACCACACATTACCACCACATAAGAACCAAATAATATCACATACAAAGAACAAATACCGCCATACCATCAACAGATCAAGTCTATGAGAGCCTCGATTAGGTCTTGTTCTGGCTCTCATAGACTTGCTGTGAGCTTTTGTGAGTGCAGTTTCTGACTTCCAGACAGCCAAAAGCTGTGCCCACAAAAAGGAACTGCAGGACCGCAGTGGTGCTGAAAAATGCTGAAAGTGAGTATAAGACAAATCACACATGTATGAGAAAGCACAACAGATATACAGAGGGGATCTGAAACCAATAACACGCTAAAAAACATGCAGTAAAAAAGAAAAAAATGTATGTATATGAATTGGTATCACCAAATAAAGAAAAATATAATACATTTTATTCATACAAATCCAAAGACATACATTAACCCCTTAACGACCCTTGATGTACTGGGTACGTCATGGTGACATGATGCTAAATGACCTATGACGTACCCAGTACGTCATGGCAAAATCGCGGCCCCGTCGCCCCGGTGAGTGCAATCAGTTCACACAAACCATAGATTCGGGGAGGAGGGGACTTCTGCCTGACCTCAGGAGGGGTGGTGCCTCCTCCCCGGACCTACGGAGGCTGTGATTGGCTGACGAACACCGCTGTAATGTTTCAGCCATTGAAAATGGTTGAAACATTGAAATCCAGCCCTAATCAGTGCAGCTGTAGCACTGATTATTGGCTGGAGCTGGGTGATCGGTGCTTCACCCGCCTCCAGCTCTGATTGGAGAGATCGGCCTTGTGACCGATCTCTCCAATCACCGTGGATCTGGGGCTGGTGACCACTCCCCTCCGCTTTACTCTGTCCGTGGAAGTCGAGGGGAGCGATCCCTGCAAGTGCCCTGGCAAGACCCTACCCCCGATCCGCTGCAACCACCGCCAATCCCCCGATCCGCTGCCACCACCGCCGATCTACCGCCGATCTCCTCTATCTGCTGCAGCCGCCTCCATCTGCCACCGCTCTCTCCCATCAGCCGCTGCCCCCCTCCGTGAGCTGCTGCCTGCTCTCTCTCATCCTCATCTGCTGCCCCCTCCACCATCTCCCACCCTGTGCGATCTGCTGCCCGCCTCCGCCATCTCACCTTCCCGATCTGCTGCCCGCTGTCTGCCATCTCACCTTCCCGATCTGCTGCCCGCTGTCCGCCATCTCACCTTCCCGATCTGCTGCCCACTGTCTGCCATCTCACCTTCCTGATCTACTGCCCGCTGTCCGCCATCTCACCTTCCCAATCTGCTGTCCGCCATCTCACCTTCCCGATCTGCTGCCCGCTGTCCGCCATTTCACCTTCCCGATCTGCTGCCCACTGTCTGCCATCTTACCTTCCCGATCTGCTGCCCGCTGTCTGCCATCTCACCTTCCCGATCTGCTGCCCGCTGTCCGCCATCTCACCTTCCCGATCTACTGCCCGCCTCCACCATCTCACCTTCCCGATCTGCTGCCCGCCTCCACCATCTCCCATCCTCCCCATCTGCTGCTCGCCTCTGCCATCTCACCTTCCCGATCTGCTGCCCGCTGTCCGCCATCTCACCTTCCCAATCTGCTGCCTGCTGTCCGCCATCTCACCTTCCCGATCTGCTGCCCACCTCCGCCATCTCCCATGCTCCCCATCTGCTGCCTGCCTCCGCCATCTAACCTTCCCGATCTGCTGCCCCCTCCACCACCTCTCACCCTGATCTGCTGCCTGCCCTCTCCCATCCTCCACCGCTTTTCCATCTGCCGCGCCCGCACCCATCCTCCGCTGTGCCCTCTCCCATCCTCCATCCATCTTTTTTTTCATCCCACCTAGTCGCCCCCTTTTTGCAGCACATCCGTGCGTGCGTCCTGATTCTTTTTCTGTAAACTGAGAAAGAAATACAAATAAACTTAGTTTAGGGCCAGTAAAATTATACTGTAGTAATCAGCAACTACAGTATTTTTTACTGAATATTGTAAGGGTCAGCCCAGTGCCACACGTGAGAGCGATGCACGAGTCTCACATCGCATCATCTGGCATGGTTGTTCTCTTCCAGGCAGGAGTGTGCGGCTGTGCCGGATGATGCGATGCGAGATTCGTGCATCACTCTCACGTGTGGCACTTGCCATAGTGTCAGTTGTAGGCACTCATTATTTTATTATTATTTTTTTTACTGACGTCCGTATTTTTTATTTCGCCAAACTGGGATCACATGTGGGGGAGCTCCATTGTTTAGGCACCTCAAGGGGTCTCCAAATGCAACATGGTATCGGCTAACAATTCCAACCAATTTTGCTGGGAAATGGCGCTCCTTCTCTTCTGAGCCCCGCCGTGCGCCCAAACAATTGATTTCCACCACATATGAGGTATCTGTGTACTCAGGAGAAATTGCACAATACGTTTTATGGTGCATTTTTTTCTGATACCCTTGTGAAAAAAAAGCTACCAGTTTAAATAAACAATTTTGTGGTAAAAAAAAATATATATTTTCACGGCTGAACATTACAAACGTTTGTGAAGCCTCCAGGAATTCAAAGTGCTCACTAAACAGCTAGATAAATTCCATGAGGGTCTAGTTTCCAAAATGGGGTCAATTGTGGGGGAGATCCATTGTTTAGGCACCTCAGGGGGGTCTCCAACCGCAACATGGCGTCCGCTAATAATTCCAACCAATTTTGCTGTGAAATGGCGCTCCTTCTCTTCTGAGCCCCGCCGTGCGCCCAAACAATTGATTTCCACCACATATGAGGTATCTGTGTACTCAGGAGAAATTACGCAATACGTTTTATGGTGCACTTTTTCCTGATACCCTTGTGAAAAAAAAACCTGCCTGGTTGAAAAACAATTTTGTGGTAAAAAAAAAAAATATATATATTTTCACGGCTGAACATTACAAACGTTTGTGAAGTCTCCAGGGATTCAAAGTGCTCACTAAACAGCTAGATAAATTCCATGAGGGCTCTAGTTTCCAAAATGGGGTCACTTTTGGGGGAGCTCCATTGTTTAGGCACCTCAGGGGGTCTTCAAACCCGACATGGCGTCCGCTAATGAGTGCAGCTAATTTCGCACCTTCTCTTCCAAGCCCTGCCATGTGCCCAAACATTTGATTTCCACCACATATGAGGTATCTACATACTCAGGAGAAAATGGACAAGACATTTTATGGTGCATTTTTTCTGATACCCTTGTGAAAATGCTAAATTTTATGGCTAAAGTAACATTTTTGTGCAAAAAAGTAAAATTTTAATTTTTTCCTTCTACATTGCTTTGGTTGCTGTGAAGCTCCTAAAGGTTAATAAACTTCTTGGATGTGGTTTTGAGCAGAGTGAGGGGTGCAGATTTTAGAATGGGGTCACTTTTGGGTATTTTCTGTTGCCTAGGTTTATCAAATCACTCCAAATGTGATGTGGTACCTAAAGTTTTTTTTTGTAAATTTTGTTGGTAAAAAGAGAAATTGCTGATGAACGGAATTTTTTTTTTTTTCAAAAATTGCGCTGGTGTAAAGCAGACATGTGGTAAATGTTACTTAGTAACTATTTTGTGTGACATATCTCTCAGATTTATGGGCAGAAAATTTCAAATTGAAAATTGCAAAATTTTCAAAATTTTCCGAAATTTTCACAAACGCAAAACATATCGGCCTAAATTTACCACTGACAGGAAGTACAATATGACATGAAAAAACAATGTCAGAATCTCCAGGATCCGTTGAAGCGTTCCAGAGTTATAACCTGTCAAAGTGACACTGGTAAAAATTGCAAAAAATGGCCGGGTCTTTAAGGTGAAAACAGGCTAGGGGCTGAAGGGGTTAACAAACAAATATAAAAATAATTCAAAAATTATGAAATGGTTAGGTGATACAAGGTGTCTTCTGAATAAGAAATCCTCCAACTACATGAAATTTCCAGGAAAGGTCAATGAATAAACCCATGAATTGGGCAATGCCCAAGATAGTATGGCACAATGTATATTAGCATGCAAGATGCTGTAGCACCAATAAATATGTAAGCCTAACACCAGGCAGACATGAAGATAAAGACTCAATACATCCTGGAAAAACTATGTGCTAATATTTAGTGGAGGCGCAGGGACCCGCAACCCATAACACTTTTCGCCTCACAAAAGTGGCTTTTTCAGGGATAAGGGTAAGTATGGGAGTCAAAGAGATGTCTTTGAATACTCAAGATATGAAGTAATTCATATAAATAACCTTTGGTGAAGGACAGTGTTAGGAAATATCCATTGTGCAGAAGCAAGACAATAACATGGTGTTGCAGCACCAAGGTATAGGGAGACGCATGAGCATGAGACATTCTGGTCATTAGGTGCTCCTGCGTCCTATGGATGGGAGAAAAGCAGAAGAATGTGACTGTGCATGACAAAAGTGCAAATTAAAACGCGGGCGACAAGATTAGTGATGAGCTATCCAGAACTGTAAAGATCGGGGATCGCACCGATCACATAGTGATTGTGTACACGAACCCAGTCACAAGCCTTCCTGAGAAGCTCGTGTTACAGATCAGGTCCAATTTGGGTCCAAAGGCTGTAAAAATGCCCCATTATGATCATATTTACGGGTCCCGCGACACGTCCTGCAGACTCTGTTTCCCGGCCGCTTCTGCTTCCATATCCAATCATTGCTGTGCTCCCCGGTAAGCACCACTGCCTAAAGGACCTTGCATGGCGTCATAGGCATGTGACCAGTCTGGTGTGAATGTTGTACAGGCATTGGCCTACAGACTGGTCACATGTCTATGAAGTTATCGAAGGTCCTGTTAACTGAACTTTGACTGTCACTGTGCGAGTGTCGCATCGCTTCACTGCGCACAATCTCCCGACAGGAGCAGGTCAGCTGCATGTATTTCCATGCAGCTGAGGCACTCCTGTCCTGAGAGTGTCACGGATGGTCTTTTAAACAAAATATATCCTCATGTATTTACAGTTCCTATATGATTTGAGTTAGAAATAGAAAAATAGTACAGGCAGGCATACATATTAAATGAGTACATTACAAGGAAATCAGTTGTAAGATCAATATACATATATGATGACTGACACAGCTGGCCCTGAATACAATATCTATTCATGTAGGATGCAATTGTGGCGCCCCTGGGCTTCAGGCGCCACAGGGTATTACACCTCATTTCATGGGTAATATCCTTTTCTCATAAAAGAGGCTGATAAGGGGGGAAATGTGGTATTGTGGCCAGTAGAAATGTATTTAAAAGAGGAGACTAGACAACTCAAGAATATTAGTTAATATTATCAGACTCTGCCATCAGACCCTACAAGGGTCTTCAAAACAATGCTTGATAAACTCCTTATGACAGCCTTTGAATTGGGTATAACCAAGAAAGAGCTTTTTAACCAAAAACCATCTAGTGGTCTCGACTTTCTATATGCTTCAAAAAGTGCACAAGTCACTGCAGGAGCCCCCTGGAAGACCAATTGTGTTGGGCATCGCTAGCCTAAATGAACAGTCTTGCTGCTATATTAATTTCTACTTACGTTTGGTCTTTTCCTTAGGCTACTTTGTCAGGGATTCATCTCACCTGATCACACAATTTGACAGCCTGCTTCTACCTTCGGGAACATATCTAATAAACATGGTTGTGGAATCATTAAACTTCTCTATCAGCAATGATCTTATAATCTCAGCAGTCTCCTACTTTCTGAATTTCCACACCATGGGTGATAGGCTGCACAACTCATTTTACTTGAGTTGCTCAAGATGGTGCTGGAAAACAACTACTTCACATTTCATTGTGTCTTTTACAGGCAGGTATCGGGCACAGCAATTGGGGCACAATGTGTGCCCTCCTATATGAATTTGTTTTCAGGGTAGTGGGAGGAGATGTATGTCCGCCTGATGTCTGATTTCCAGGCACGTTTGCTAATGTTACAGGTACATTGATGATGTGCTTTTATTTTTAGACAGAAACTTTAATTGAATGCCAACAATTAATTTCCTGTCTTAACAGCAATCCCTGGAACATCACATTTACCTCACATATTTCTCAATCCAGTGTTGAATTTATGGACTTGAAAATGACACTGAAAAAGGATCCATATCCACCGCCCTGCATCGCAAGGAGACGGCTACCAACAGCATCCTACATTACACAATTTTCCATCCATGCCATGTCCACAATGGGTTCCCCAAAGGTCAGTTTCTTTGGATTAAACAGTGCTAGCCATAGGGTAATTTTTCTAACTGAAGCAAGGGAACTTACGTCCCATTTCATGCAAGGGGGTATCCACGGAAAATTGCTCTCAGCATTTTCAATTCTCTGCTTTGAGCAACAGGCAGGAATTACTGACACACAGTCCAAAAGTCCAAAAAGACCATGAACACTGTAAATCCCATAACAAGTTATAATTATTGGAGAAACATTCACAGAAATTTACAGAAAAACTGGGGCATCCTATTAAGTGAGCCAAGATTTGGCCCCTTTTTATAAAATAAACCTAAACTTATTGCTAAAAAGGCCAACAATGTAAAAGATTAATCTGAATACCTGAGAAGTGATCATTGGCGCGGCTCAAAAAAACCCTATTTTCCTCTATTTTTCTCTGAACAATGTAAAAGACTCTTTCACATAGCCACTTCAAATGACCAACAGTTCCCTTGGGAAGAGGACAGAAATTAATAGGTACTTACCCCTGGGGAGGGTTCCTTTTGTATGCATATGGCTTCAGGAACCAGTGTCAATATCTCAATATCACTCAGATTGTTAGAGATGGTGGATGTATCACAATGAGCGCATACTGCATACTACGTCAGCACGCCTCAGGAACCTGATTGGCTGCTGACACGGTAATTTAACTGACTTGATGGCATTGACTATCTGGCCCTTGATAAGTGACCAACCCCACCGCCTGCCCAAGCCCTTGGGCCCGGTGAGCAGAAGAATAAAAGAGGGGCCCAGGCTGCCAGCATGTCCAGGCCCCCCTCTCTGCTTCTGCTCACAGCTCCTCATACACGAGTAAGGGCAGTAATGCCCTGATGGTGGTCCAGCCAGACAGCATGGTGGCTCAGTGGTTAGTTAGGGATCCAGGGTTCAAGTCCCACCAAAGATAACATCTGCAAGAAGTTTTTTTATGCTCTCTGTATTTTACCTCCACGACATGAAGAGGTACAGCATATCCACTTGAACTGTCCTCCCACCTCTCCTCCTGCTCCCTCTTTGACCGGTTACAATCTGGCTTTAGACTGCATAATTCCACTGAAACTGCCCTAACTAAAATCCCCAGTGACCTATTAATTGCTAAAGCCAAGCGACACTACTCTGTCCTCCTCCTACTAGATCTGTTTTCTGCTTTTGACACTGTAGACCACTCCCTCTTGCTACCGATTCTCTCATCTCTTGGTATAAAAGACTTGGCACTACCCTGCATCACGTCATATCTAACGGACCGGACTTTCAGTATATCCCTCTTTCACACCAACTCGTTGTCTCACCCCCTATTTGTAGTTGTCCCGCAAGGTTCAGTTCTAGGACCCCTGTTGTTCCCTATCAACACCTTTGCTCTCAAGATCAAGATCTACCTCTCTGGACCTGATATCACCTCCTTACTAACCAAAATTCCACAATGTCTGTTTGCTATTTCATCCTTTTTTTATGCTTGATTTCTAAAACTGAACATGGACAAAATATAATTCATCATCTTTCCCCCATCTCACTTTACCTGACCTATCCATCAAAGTCAAGTCTTGCATGCTCGCTGTCTGGTGTTAATCTTTGACTCTGCTCTCTCTTTCAAGTCACAAGACCTTTGCACCTCCTGCCGACTCCAACTCAAAAATATTTCCCGAATCCGTACAATCCTTGACTATGAATCTGCAAAAATGCTACTGCATGCCACCATTATCTCCCGCCTCTACTACTGCAACCTCCTGCTCTGTGGCCTCCACTTTAACACTCTCGCACCCCTCCAAGCTATCCTAAACTCTGCTGCCTGAAGAATCTGCCTGTTCCCTGCTATTCCCGGCCTCTCCTCTGTGCCAATCTCTTCACTGGCTTCCCATTGCCCAAAGACTCCATTTCAAAACACTAACCATGACATACAAAGCCATCCGCAACCTGTCTCCTCCATACATCTGTGACCTGATCTCTCGGTACTTACCTGCATGCAACCTCTGCTCTTCACAAGATCTCCTTCTCTACTCCACTCTTATCTCCTCTTCCCACAATCACATGCAAGATTTCTCCCCTTCCTTCCTCATACTCTGGAACTCTATACCCCAGCACATCAGACTTTTACCTACTGTGGAAAGCTTCAAAAGGAACCTGAAGACCCACCTCTTCTGACAATCCTACAACCTGCAGTAACCCACAGTCCACAATAGTGTCACACAACACTCTACCCTCACCTACTATATTGTCAACCCTTCCCTGTAGACTGTGAGCTCTCACGGGTAGGGTCCAGTCTCCTTTTGTACCAGTCTGTGCCTTGAATAGTTCATGATTATTATACTTGTGTATGTATGCCCCTTTTTTATATGTAAAGGGCCATAGAATAAATGGCACTGTTGTAATAATACTAATAATAAATAATAATCTATATATATAATTGCCTTATTCTGTCTGTCTGTCTGTCTGTCTATCTGTCTGTCTGTCTGTCTGTCTGTCTGTCTGTCATGCTCCGAAATTGTGTCCTTACGGTGACACAAAGCTGATTGGCCGCTGGGCTCGCCATGGCCCCGCCCCCCACACGGATTGGCCTCTCGCCCCGGCTCTCTGCAGGCCCCGCCCCCCTCATGCAATGCACGCTCGCTCTGGCCCAACTGACACGGAGCTCCGTTTCCCAGGTGAGTACACACACACACACATCAGATCACACTCACTCTAACACTCACTCTCACACACACCCTCACACACACCTCACACATCACAACATCCTGGGATATCGCTTGCTTCTACACCGGCTCCGTCAGGATCCCAGCAGCGCCAGACATAACCTTGCGATGCTGGGATCTTGACGGAGGCCGTGAAAGCTGGTAACCATTATACACATCGGGTAACTAAGGTCCCTTAGTTACCCGATGTGTATCATAGTTACCAGCGTACACCGGATCACACTCACTCTCACACACACACATCACACACACATCACATCGCATCCACACATCAAGGTCCTGCAGCGGCGGAACATACACACACGCACACACACACATAACAGCACACACACACATACACACATCAGATCACACTCACCCTCACACACACATCACATCGCATCCACATACTCACAACATCCTGGGATATCGCTTGCTTCTCGGCGGCGATACTGTGCTGTGAGCTTCCAGGACCTGACGGAGGATCACATGGCCAGAAGCATGTGATATCTCCGGATGTTGTGAGTATCAGCGCGTATGTGCGATTTCGTCAGTGTCTGTGTGTGTGAGTGTATGCGATCGGGTGTGTGTGAGTGTATGCGATCGGGTGTGTGTGAGTGTATGCGATCGGGTGTGTGTGAGTGTATGCGATCGGGTGTGGGTGAGTGTATGCGATCGGGTGTGGGTGAGTGTATGCGATCGGTTGTGTGGGTGAGTGTATGCGATCGGTTGTGTGGGTGAGTGTATGCGATCGGTTGTGTGTGTGAGTGTATGCGATCGGGTGTGTGTGAGTGTCGGCAGAGGAGCACGGCGTGCTGGAGGAGGCTGGGAGCAGAGAGGCTGATCTTGGGGAAGGCTGGGAGGGGGAGGCTGATGCTAGGGGAGACTGGGAGGGGAAGGCTGATGCTGAAGGAGGCTGGGAGGAGAGAGGCTGATCCTGGGGAAGGCTGGGAAGGGGAGGCTGATGCTGAGGGAGGCTGGAAGGAGAGAGGCTGAGGCTGGGAGGAGAGAGGCTGATGCTGGGGAAGGCTGGAAGGAGAGAGGCTGAGGCTGGGAGGAGAGAGGCTGATGCTGGGGAAGGCTGATGCTGAGGGAGGCTGGGAGGGGAAAGCTGATGCTGGGGAAGGCTGGGAGGACGGAGGCTGGGAGGAGAGAGGCTGATCCTGGGGAAGGCTGGGAGAGGGAGGCTGATGCTGGGGGAGGCTGGAAGGAGAGAGGGTGATGCTGGGGGAGGCTGGAAGGAGAGAGGGTGATGCTGGGGGAGGCTGATGCTGGGGGAGGCTGGGAAGACAGAGGCTGGGAGGAGAGAGGCTGATCCTGGGGAAGGCTGGGAGAGGGAGGCTGATGCTGGAGGAGGCTGGAAGGAGAGAGGCTGATGCTGGGGGAGGCTAGAAGGAGAGAGGCTGATGCTGGGGGAGGCTGGGAGGAGAGAGGCTGATGCTGGGGAAGGCTGGGAGGAGAGAGGCTGATGCTGGGGAAGGCTGGGAGGAGAGAGGCTGATGCTGGGGAAAGAGAGGAAAGGCTGATGCTGGGAGGAGAGAGGCTGATGCTGGGATGAGAGAGGCTGATCCTGGGGAAGGCTGGGAGGGGAAGGCTGAGAGAAGAGAGGCTGATGCTGAGGGAGGCTGAGGCTGGGGTAGGCTGGGAGGAGAGAGGCTGATGCTAGGGACAGAAAAGGCTGATGCTGTGAGGAGAGAGGCTGATGCTGGGAGGAGAGAGGCTGATGCTGTGTGCCGAGAGGCTGATGCTGCGGGCAGAGAGGCTGATGCTGCGGGCAGAGAGGCTGATGCTGGTGCAGCATGGGGAATGGAGCACGATGGGGGGTGCGCAGCATGGGGGATGGAGCACGATGGGGAGTGCGCAGCATGGGGGATGGAGCACGTTTGGGAGTGCGCAGCATGGAGGATGGAGCACGTTTGGCAGTGCGCAGCATGGCGGATGGACCACGTTTGGGAGTGAGCAGCATGGCGGATGGAGCACGTTTGGGAGTGCGCAGCATGGCGGATGGAGCACGTTTGGGAGTGCGCAGCATGGCGGATGGACCACATTTGGGAGTGAGCAGCATGGCGGATGGAGCACGTTTGGGAGTGCGCAGCATGGCGGATGGAGCACGTTTGGGAGTGCGCAGCATGGCGGATGGAGCACGATGGGGAGTGCGCAGCATGGCGGATGGACCACGTTTGGGAGTGCGCAGCATGGAGGATGGAGCACGTTTGGCAGTGCGCAGCATGGCGGATGGACCACGTTTGGGAGTGAGCAGCATGGCGGATGGAGCACGTTTGGGAGTGCGCAGCATGGCGGATGGAGCACGTTTGGGAGTGCGCAGCATGGCAGATGGAGCACGTTTGGGAGTGCGCAGCATGGCGGATGGACCACGTTTGGGAGTGCGCAGCATAGCGGATGGACCATGTTTGGGAGTGCGCAGCATGGCGGATGGACCACGTTTGGGAGTGCGCAGCATGGCGGATGGACCACGTTTGGGAGTGCGCAGCATGGCGGATGGAGCACGTTTGGGAGTGCGCAGCATGACGGATGGAGCACGTTTGGGAGTGCGCAGCATGGCGGATGGAGCACGTTTGGGAGTGCGCAGCATGCCGGATGGTGCACGATGGGGAGTGCGCAGTATGGTGGATGGAGCACGTTTAGGAGTGCGCAGTATGGCGGATGGAGCACGTTTGGGAGTGCGCAGCATGGCGGATGGAGCACGTTTGGGAGTGTGCAGCATGACGGATGGACCACGTTTTGGAGTGCGCAGCATGGCGGATGGAGCACGTTTGGGAGTGCGCAGCATGGCGGATGGAGCACGTTTGGGAGTGCGCAGCATGGCGGGTGGAGCACGTTTGGGAGTGCGCAGCATGGCGGATGGAGCATGATGGGGGGTGCGCAGCATGGCGGATGGAGCACGTTTGGGAGTGCGCAGCATGGCGGATGGAGCACGTTTGGGAGTGTGCAGCATGGCGGATAGAGCACGATGGGGAGTGCGCAGCATGGCGGATGGAGCACGTTTGGGAGTGCGCAGCATGGGGGATGCAGCACGATGGGGAGTGCGCAGTATGGCGGATGGAGCACGTTTGGGAGTGCGCAGCATGGTGGATGGACCACGTTTGGGAGTGCGCAGCATGGCGGATGGAGCACGTTTGGGAATGCACAGCATAGGAACCACAAACAACGCCCTACACAGACACCCACACACACACACACAACGCTGCACACACACAACACCCAACACACAAACACCGCAGCACACACAAATATACGCACATACCGCACAACACACACATTGCTCAAAACATACGTCCCCCCAAAACACACCACACACACACAAACCGCACAACACACACACACACACAACGCTACAGACACACAGCGCTCCACAAACAACGCAACACACGCAACACACATACAACACCGCTCTCACCCCCCGCCACACCCAGAACACGTACAGCGCCCTACACAAACACTTGGTAACTACACACAACAACATCTATATATATATATATAACAAAAATCATACATGAACTACACAATACGTAAATTCTAGAATACCCGATGCGTAGAATCGGGCCACCTTCTAGTAATAATAATAATTGTGAGCACCAGTGGTTTCAGTAATGATAATATCTAAAAAGCGCTGTTGTGTGGAATATGATGGCGCTATAGAAGTTAATATAGAAGCATGTTGTGCACCCGTGCAATAGATCATGCCATTTGCTTGTTGTATACCTTTTGGAAACTTAAAGGATGATAAACATCTCACACTGAAAATATATTTTCAAAAAATATAATTTTCAACATAATTTCAATACGGGCTTGAAATAACAAGACCCAGGTCTCATTAAATTGGTTAGAAAAATTAGAAAAAACAATCCAAGGATTTTTCAGGCCATTTCTGTAAAATAAATATTCAAGAAATATCTGTCAATTTTTGCTGCTGCTTGCAGTAGATATCCTGTGTATATTCTTTGTGCCATAGTCTGCATTGTAGTAATGTTCCATCATGTACAGAAGATAAATATGCTTTCTCCCACTGCGGGCTGCCCTTGTTTGCTTTGTGGTTTTTACATTGGCACATCAGATCACCAGGGTGAATCTGTTTCAAGGAAATGAATAATCTGTTTGTCCGAGACACACTGAAGAAGAAGTGTACGTTAATACCTGTTTATTAATATATCCTTATGAAGTGTTTAAGTAAAATAAAACAAGAACAGCCAAATGTGCTAGATATAGTACTTGGTTGCACTCCTGTGGCTTAAATTATATCAAACACTTACCTATGTTTTCAAAATTCTAGGTTGGAAAAAGTAACACTCAAACAGAGTTGCTCATGTACAGATAACCACACCTGCCCATGTTTAGCTCAAGAATGAGAAGTCCAAGCCCAAGAATACTAAGCTTAC
Organism: Anomaloglossus baeobatrachus; assembly: GCF_048569485.1. Taxonomy (NCBI): domain Eukaryota; kingdom Metazoa; phylum Chordata; class Amphibia; order Anura; family Aromobatidae; genus Anomaloglossus; species Anomaloglossus baeobatrachus. The sequence continues at coordinate 115,205,791 of NC_134358.1, read as the reverse complement.
AACTATTCATGCCTTTATGTGTGTGTGTGTGTGTGTGTGTGTGTGTATATATATGTATATATTATATATATATATATATATATATATATATATATATACAGTTAGGTCCAGAAATATTTGGACAGTGACACAAGTTTTGTTATTTTAGCTGTTTACAAAAACATGTTCAGAAATACAATTATATATATAATATGGGCTGAAAGTGCACACTCCCAGCTGCAATATGAGAGTTTTCACATCCAAATCGGAGAAAGGGTTTAGGAATCATAGCTCTGTAATGCATAGCCTCCTCTTTCTCAAGGGACCAAAAGTAATTGGACAAGGGACTCTAAGGGCTGCAATTAACTCTGAAGGCGTCTCCCTCGTTAACCTGTAATCAATGAAGTAGTTAAAAGGTCTGGGGTTGATTACAGGTGTGTGGTTTTGCATTTGGAAGCTGTTGCTGTGACCAGACAACATGCGGTCTAAGGAACTCTCAATTGAGGTGAAGCAGAACATCCTGAGGCTGAAAAAAAAGAAAAAATCCATCAGAGAGATAGCAGACATGCTTGGAGTAGCAAAATCAACAGTCGAGTACATTCTGAGAAAAAAGGAATTGACTGGTGAGCTTGGGAACTCAAAAAGGCCTGGGCGTCCATGGATGACAACAGTGGTGGATGATCGCCGCATACTTTCTTTGGTGAAGAAGAACCCGTTCACAACATCAACTGAAGTCCAGAACACTCTCAGTGAAGTAGGTGTATCTGTCTCTAAGTCAACAGTAAAGAGAAGACTCCATGAAAGTAAATACAAAGGGTTCACATCTAGATGCAAACCATTCATCAATTCCAAAAATAGACAGGCCAGAGTTAATTTTGCTGAAAAACACCTCATGAAGCCAGCTCAGTTCTGGAAAAGTATTCTATGGACAGATGAGACAAACATCAACCTGTACCAAAATGATGGGAAGAAAAAAGTTTGGAGAAGAAAAGGAACGGCACATGATCCAAGGCACACCACATCCTCTGTAAAACATGGTGGAGGCAACGTGATGGCATGGGCATGCATGTCTTTCAATGGCACTGGATCACTTGTGTTTATTGATGACATAACAGCAGACAAGAGTAGCCGGATGAATTCTGAAGTGTACCGGGATATACTTTCAGCCCAGATTCAGCCAAATGCCGCAAAGTTGATTGGACGGCGCTTCATAGTACAGATGGACAATGACCCCAAGCATACAGCAAAAAGCTACCCAGGAGTTCATGAGTGCACAAAAGTGGAACATTCTGCAATGGCCAAGTCAATCACCAGATCTTAACCCAATTGAGCATGCATTTCACTTGCTCAAATCCAGACTTAAGACGGAAAGACCCACAAACAAGCAAGACCTGAAGGCTGCGGCTGTAAAGGCCTGGCAAAGCATTAAAAAGGAGGAAACCCAGCGTTTGGTGATGTCCATGGGTTCCAGACTTAAGGCAGTGATTGCCTCCAAAGGATTCGCAACAAAATATTGAAAATAAAAATATTTTGTTTGGGTTTGATTTATTTGTCCAATTACTTTTGACCTCCTAAAATGTGGAGTGTTTGTAAAGAAATGTGTACAATTCCTAAAATTTCTATCAGATACTTTTGTTCAAACCTTCAAATTAAACGTTACAATCTGCACTTGAATTCTGTTGTAGAGGTTTCATTTCAAATCCAATGTGGTGGCATGCAGAGCCCAACTCGCAAAAATTGTGTCACTGTCCAAATATTTCTGGACCTAACTGTATACATGAGAGTATATATACACACGTATGTACGGAACGGACACACGTTCTGTGCGTGAATGCATACGTGTATTGAAATCCGTTGGAATACCTAGGTCTGCGTGTGTACGTGTCTCCGGTACGTGCGGAAACTGACCAAACATGTACCGGTGGCACGTACGTTTGAAAGAGGCTTTAATGTGTATGCAGCAATTTTCATTTATCAACATGAAATCTAATTTGCTAAGTGTCTGCCCATTTCAACATCTTATCCAGATTATTTGTAATATTGTACCGTCAAGGTCCGTTTTTAATATCCTACATAGTTTGGGGACATCAGCAAAGACTGATGCTTTACTCTCAATCCCATCCACAAGGTCATTAATGAAGAGATTAAAAATAATTGGTCATAGCATAGATCCCTGCGGTACTCTACTGCTGACGATAGCCCAATTAGATACTGTACCATTTATGACTTACTTTATTTCCTATCTTTAGACAATTCCTTACCCATCTGCTTATATTTTTCACCTAATCCTTGCTTCTGGAGCTTCATTAGAAAACGTTTATGTTGCAGAGTATCAAATGCCTTTGCAAAGTCCAAATAAATCACATCAGCTGCATTATCGCATCCAGATTTGCACTTACCTCCTCACAGAGACCCAACATGTTAGTTAAACATGACTTATCTTTCATGATTCCATGCTGGGTATCACTTATTATATTGTTCTCTCTAATATATTTTTATATGTCATCTCTTAAAATGCCCTCACAAACCTTGATGTCAGACTTACCGGATGGTAGTTGTCTGGATCCACCCTCCTACATTTCTTAAATATTGGTACCACGTCAGCCTCTCTCCAATCCTAAGGTATCAACTCTGTGACAAGAGAGCTGAGAAGATAAGATACAACGATCTGTCAATTACTGAGCTCTATTCCCTCAATATCCGTGGATGAATGCAATCTGGCCAGGGTGATTTGTCAATGTTTAATTTGCTAAGCCGCAAGTGTAATAACTAAATTAGTTATATCAAGGGGTACTTTGATTTTTGCCTTGTTGAGTGATCCCTGGAACAGTCAGTTCTTTGGTGAACACCAATGAAAAGTGCCTGCTTAATATCTCAGCTTTTTCTTTGTTTTCTAGAATTATGCTGTTATAATCTTTAATGGGGCCCATCCTTTTTTTTCCTTTTGGGATTTATGTATTTATAATAATTTAGGAGATTTATTTTAATGTCTTTGGCAATTTTTGTTTCAGTAGCTAGCTTGTCTTTCTTAGATTTCCTATTCAGAATTTTATACTTTGAAATTGGCGAATCTTTTTCAACAAGTTTGCTTATCTCTAGTGGTATCATCACTACTGTATATGTTGTTATTATGTGGTTATGGTCTAATGCCTTGTTTGTCTTTTGCATTGAAGTATTGATGCTGTAAGGTGGCAGCAAGACAGGTCCTGGATGGGAGGTTTATGCCACTGAGGTGGCAGGCCTCGCTATTGTAGGACCCGAAGATGCAGGCTCCAGCACCTATAGTGCCGAGAGTTGTTTTTTATTGGGTCCGTATTTTCTGGTCCTTGTTTTAGGATTGGCCACTAGTGTTAGGTGGGTCTGGCCGTTCCCATACCTCCAGGTCCAGGATTTGGAAAAAGCAACAAAAGGCAGTTCACCTGCCTTATTTGCTGTCTGGGAGTAGAAGTGAAAACACCTCTTGATCTTGAGACTAAATGAAACTGAGAAGACTTGTGTTCCTGTGCAGACCTGGGTGGAGACCTGCTGTAAACGAGTTAGCCTGTATTGCAGAATTAACTAATTTATTTATTATACTTTGCACCCAAAAGAAGGCTGTTTTCTGTTCATTTGAGGGAGATTTATGGACTACAATAAATCTTTGTTATTTGCACCAAGCAATTTCATGCCTGTGCCTACCTCAAATCGCTGCCATAATGAGTAATCCCTTACAGTGGCAATATTAGTATTGGTAGAGTTGAGTTTGATAATTTTCAGTATGGTGGCATCCATCACTACATAGTTGTATGTGGACATGGCATTGTTGTAATATTTAGCCTTACATAGCAGTATAATTGCTACTATTGGTCTTGTAGTTTTTCTTGTTTCCTCTAACATTATTCAAGATCATATTTGTAATAGAGACCCCTATATTGATCAAGTGTGAGGGACCTGCATGGATATGAATTGCAGTCTCAAACCGGCTCTGTACACTTTTTCCCAACATGTGATGTACATGTACGTCACATATCGCTAAGCAATTAAAGCAGGTAAGGTCTTCTTTAATCATCTTCTTCTTAGCTTTGTTTAGGCAATTTAATTTTTATCAGGTATAATTATATTATAATATGAATGAATAAGTACCAAGAATGTACGCAGCCTGGTTAGAATATGATATCTCACAATGACTTGGTGGCTATCAATACAGCAAAGTCTTAACAAATCAGCCCAGATTCAGAAATCTTTAGCATCTTATATTTATAAAATAAACTGTAAGTAAAATGGAAGCAATAAATCTCAATTATTTACCCGGCTAACAAATCAGGTATTGTGTCTGTTATTAGACTTGGTGTTTTATTCTCGCTCCCATCCATTTATCAGATTTATCTGCCTTTAAAACGCTCCTTCCTCCCCAGTATGTGAGCTTTGCAAGGTCTTTCTGAGAGGCTATTGTTCTGATTTTAGAAATGGTAGAATGGTCTCATGAAAGATTAATGACTTCCTGTGGGCCTCTTGTACCTGTAATTACCCAAGTATGTTCTAGGAAAGGAGGAAGGATGTCAAAGATTCTAGGCCAGGTATTTGTTGGCGAAGAATGAACCAAGTAGTCCCATTTCGGCTTTGAATGCCAGCAACACATCTGTAGTGAGCTAATATATCACACTTTATTTTTCATCAGTAGTAATGTTATCACCACTGTGCTACATTGTGAATACATGGCTTATTATTAGAATGTAGAGCAGTGACTCACCTTGTGCATGTGGCATGATGCTGACATACGGATCAATGGGACACAAGTTCCCACCGCCAACTCTGACATCTAATTCCTTCTGATTTCCATGCAAAATGCCCCTTTTATTGTTGTTTCTGATTGATTTCTTACAGTTTGTCACACAGACAAATGCAAAGGGAGCTCCAAAGTCCAAAGGAAACCTAAGATGATGTGTGTGCTCCATACTCATCATCCATCATTTAGCGAGGACACCATTTAATTGAGTACTAAGAAGGAGCCTGAAGATCTAAGCTAGATCTTAAAAGCATTACATAGTAGTCTCCCCACTAGTTGGTGCAGATACACATAAAACATCTACAGGGAGATACTATAGCGCTACAATTGTGCTAAACAATTTTCCATGCTCATGCTAAACTACTGCCAATATGTATTGGAATTGCCTCAGACAGACAGACAGTGACTATTAATTATGTGCTAGACGTTCTGGAGAACACATTATAACAAAGTAGCAAATAAAACTGGATGTGTTCCTTTGGAATGCTTTGTTTTAATTAGCATGAAAGGTCAGCAAAGAAGCAAGGTTATCCTCTTACACCATTACCTAGCTACTGTGTATCACTGAGGGGTATGAAAGCCCATGATCGAGACAGCGAGTCGGAATACAACTGCAATGCAAAAGCGGAATAAAGCTGGTGCTCAATGTTTCATGGGGATTTTAAAGAAGATTTTATAAGATTTATATACAAATAAACTAAGAAATATCTATCTAACATCTATATATATTAATAGTGTTTTTTCTATTTATTATAATTTGTCTTTTACTACATATTTATTTATATTGCAAATTGTAACCTCCAATTAGTGCTACCTGTTAGAAGGATATCAAGATCCATAATATACACTGTGTGCACAATTATTTGATAAATTTGCATTTTTTATTGAAGATGACCAAACCTGAATAATAAAGTTCCGGGTTTGTACAGGACACCGAAGACTGACTTCTCACGGAAGTCCAGGTTATTATTGGGGTTCACCACCACAATAAAGCTTGTTGAAATGCTTCAGTGCAGCCAATCAACAGGCACCTGGGCTGTGTGCACTTCGGTACCTATCATATCCATGCCAAGTATTGCTGAGTACACTCTTGACTGATGGCAACCCATCATTGCCTGATCAGTTCTTGGTGTTTATCACAATTTCTGTAATTTCTGTGTTTTGTTTGTCTAGCTGCTGTTTTAGGATTGACCATAAGTTCTCAATGGAATTTAGATATGGGAGTTTCCTGACCCAAATTTTCAATATTTTGCTCATCGAGCCACTAAGCTGTCAGTTTTCCCGTATGACACAGTGCTCCATCCTGCTGGAAAAAGCATAATTCATCACCAAATTGCTCCTGGATGGTTGTGAGAGATTGCTCATGGAGAATGGTTAGATACATTTTTTTCCTCATGGCAGTGTTCTTAGTCAAAATTGTGTGTGAGTCCACTCACTTGGATAAAAAGCAACCACAAACATGAATGGTATCAGAATTTTTTACTGTTGCCATGACACATGGCCCATGGTAGCACTCACCTTTTCTTCTCCTGAGTAGAGATGAGCCACCCCCCTAGAGTTCGAGTTCGGTTCGTCGAACGGAGGCTTGTTTGTCGAACATTCGATGAACCCCTTCAAACCCCATTAAAAACAATGTCAGGCAACCACAAACACATAAAAACACATTATACATGTACACATACAGTTAATAAACATTGCCATTACACTTACAGGTCCCCGTGACGGGTCCTGCACTCTGTCTCCCGACGCTTTTCCTTCCGATAATCGCTGCGTCCTCCCGATAACCAGCATTGATGATAGGACCTTCCGTGACGTCAAAAGAGCATGTGACCAGTCACGTGTGTATTATCTAATTGGCTACAGACTGGTCACATGGCTAGACGTTATGCTAGGTCCTGTCAGTGAATCTCTCCGGTACGCGGTGCTCGTTTGTGCATCTCCGTATACCGGCGAGATGCTCTGGCACATGGTCGGCTTCTCCGTTCCTGCATGTGGGCGCTCTTTACAGAGTCAGCCCACATGCAAGGACTGGCTGCCACAGCCGGTGAATTGCGGCACCGGGAATCACGTGATCGGAGCACCATTGCTATAGTAACCGCCTGTGAGATTACATTAGCAACGGTGGCAGCGGTGATGTCACCGCTTACAGTCCACAGCCTCTGCTCACTCTCACTGAGTGATTAGACTGCACGGGGAGCAGCAGCGTCTTCCTCCCATGCAGTGCTTTCTGATGTAGCAGAGCATGGGTTTAAGGAGAAAGAAGACCGAAGACCAGGATCGTGGAGGGGATGAAAGGGAGTAATAAACATGGAGTCTCTAAGTGTGTCTGTGTATTTATTTCTATTAAAGTATTTTTTCTCTGTGTGGTATCTTTTTTTTAACCCTTTATTGGAGATTCTTAATGGCCGGGTCAAACTTGCCTGACATTAAGAATCTCTGGTTTAATACTAGCTAGTAAAACAAAGCTAGTATTAACCCATTATTACCCAGCAAGCCACCCGGCTTCAGGGCTGCTGAAGAGTTGGATACAGCGCCAGATGATGGCACTTCTATGAAAGCGACATTTTCTGGGGCGGCTGCGGACTGCAATTCCCAGCACAGGGGCCCAGAAAGCTTGGGCCAACCTGTGCTGCGGATTCCAATCCCCAGCTGCCTAGTTGTACCTGACTGGACACAAAAATTGGGCTAAGCCCCCATCATTTTTCTTTTTTAATTATTTCATGAAATTCATGAAATAATTAAAAAAAGGTCATAACTATTTATTTTTAGTTCCCAAACGGGTACAAATAGGCAGCTGGGGGTTGGGGCAGCTGTACCTGCCTGCTGTACCTGGCTAGCATACAAAAATATGGCGAAGACCACGTCATTTTTTTGGGGGGCAAAAAACTCCTACATACAGTCCTGGATGGAGTATGCTGAGCTGAGTATGTACCTGAGTATGTACCTTTCATAGAAGCGCCATCTTCTGGCGCTGTATCCAACTCTTTCAGCTGCCCTGGTGATGGGTGGCTCACTGGGTAATAATGGGGTTAGGGCTAGCTGTATATTATCAACTGGCCTAAGCCCGAAATTCATGGTGTCACGCCAATATTAGACATGGCCACCATGAATTTCTAGTACAGATAAAGAAAAACACAACACACAGAAAAATATTTTTATTAGAAATAAAACACAACACAGTTAGTGACTCCATCTTTATTGAAATAAAGAACCCCCCTCCGCAGTAATTCTGGGTCAAGGGTCCCGCGCCGTCCAATCCGGATCCAATATAATCTGATCGGTTTGCTGGAAGGCAAAGCGATCAGATAATGTGTCAGGTTCAAGGACCTGAATCACATGACACAGCAGCTGATTGTATAAACGGCTTTTATACAATCAGCTGATGCATCAGTGCAAAAAAAACCAACAAAACAAACTACACACTTCTGTCCGACAGCAGCAGCTGATAGTTTAGCAGGCCAGGCGGTAAAAAGCCGGCCTCACCGCTCGACTTTTAGTGTCAGCTGATTCCGTCAGGTGACCACATGAGCTGATCATCGCCAGGTCTGAGAGAGAGAAAAGAGAAGAGAGAGAGGGAGAGAGAAAAGAGAGAGAAAAGAGAAGAGAGAGGGACAGAGAGAAAAGAGAGAGAGAGAAGAGGAGAGAAGAGAAGAGAGGAGAGAGGAGAGAAGAGGAGAGAAGAGAGAGAGAAGAGAGAGAGAAGAGAGAGAGAAAGGAGAGAGAGAGGAGAGAGAAGAGAGAGAAGAGGAGAGAAGAGGAGAGAAGAAAGAGAGGAGAGGAGAGAGATAAGAGAGAAAGAGAGAAGAGAGAAGAGAGAGAAGAGAGAGAGAAGATAGAGAGAAGAGAGAGAGGAGAGAGAGGGAGAAAGAGAGAGAAAGAGAAACAGAGAGAAAGAGAGAAAGAACAAGAGAGAGAGACAAAAGAGAGAGAACAAGCGAGAGAGAGAACAAGAGAGAGAAAGAGAAGAGAGAGAGAAGAGAGAGAAGAGAGAGCAATGCAGCCTCATTCCGTGAACTGCTTGGATTTTAGAGGTGTGGCCCGCGGCTCACAGCTGATGTCCAGCTCCTCCCCTCAGTGCATAATTAAATTAAATTAAATTATAATTATAAATAAATAATAATTATAATTTAAAATAAATTAAATTCTTTAACGTGGCAGCCGGGACTTGAACTCATGAAGTAATGCTCCTTAGGCGGGAGTTCTAACCATTGAGACACTGACTCTAATGAGAAACATAGGAAGATTTGGTTATCTTGACCTCTGCATTGCAGAGTGAAGTCTCCGGTGTCAGCGCAGCTCACTTCAGGTGCTGCTTGGAGAGGACACAGAGCACTCCCTGTCATCTTCATGTAGCAGACCTTACAGTGTCGTGTGGATTACTTCGGACGTGGATTGTTGTTTGGGGACTAATAAAGAGGTAAATGAGGGGTTTTTTGTCTTTTATTCCAAATAAAGGATTTTTTGCTGTGTGTGTGTTTCTTTACTATCACTTATAGGTTAATCATGTAAGGTGTCTCGGGGAGACGCTTGTCATGATTAACCCCATTATTACCTCGATTGCCACCGCACCAGGGCAATTCGTGATGAGCTGGGTAGAGTCCCGGGACTGCCGCATCTAATGGATCTTAAGCAAAGTAGTTTTGTGTTGTAAGCGTGCATACAGGCCATGGAGGTTGAATGCATTGCTTAATTGTTTTCTTTGAAACAATTGTACCTGCTGATTCCAGATCTTTCTATAGCTCTACACAGCCGTTTTTTGACGCCTGGACAACTCTTTTGATAATTCTTTTCACTCATGTGTCTGAAGTCTTGCGGGGACCAACTGGTTGTGATCAGTTTATTATGAAATTATGTTCTTTTCACTTTCAGTTTAAGGCTCCAATAGTACTCCCTGGATCCTTCAATAGTTTCGAAATTCGTTTGTAATCAATGTCATCAGTATATTTTGGAACAATAAGGTTGCAAAGATCTTGAGACAGTTCACTGGTTTAACCCATCATGAGATGTTCCTTGTGTGGCAGCTTGGTAATGAGAAACCTTTTTATAGGCCATCAATTGATCCAGATGATATTATTATTTTTCACTAGGTGACAGAATTACTTTCTAATTTCTGATAGATTTCAGTTGGTGTAATGACTTTCAATGGTATGTTGCACCTTTCTTTCTTTATGTATTCAATACTATTTCCCTGTGTCTTTTCTCATTATTACACATCACTACATTTTTGGACATTTATGGTTTGATATTTTTTACCTGTGTGTATTGTATGGGTTGTTACCAATATCTGGTGAGAAATACATTTAAATAGCACTTATATAAATATATTTACTGACAAAAATTGGTGACGTGTGCAATACTTATATCACCCAATGTTTATATGTATATAATATTAGTTAGCATTATTTATATTACTGTGTTTACTTTTTCTTCAGAATTTGGAGATACTGAAAGGATACAAATTAATGTTTTCTATCCTACAATGTTTTAATAGATATCCATTGGAACCACAGAGATCACTTATTTTAGCTTAGAATAAGCCTGGTAATATAAGCAATTTTTTTTTAATGATTTGTAACTTTTAGTAAGGGGCCTAATGCCAAGCAGATAAAATGGCCAACTTACTATGTTCCCTCATGAAAATGTTGCCTTTACCCCTTGTGATTTTGAAAATGTACATTGTTGAATAAATTAATATGCACTGTATAATAAAATGCATATACTAAAATTAAAATTGACTGTTTCAGCTTTCTGCCTCTAGCACTGTAAAGGAAAATTAATTTGTAGTTGGTAGGTAAATGAGGCTATTACTGTCAGCGGAGACATAAGAAGCCCTTTTATTCTTTTTTGACGCTTGTGTTTTTGTTTATTTTTGCAGCCCCTTGGGTTTCGTGAAGGTGTTTGACAAGACCCACACATCCATCTCTTTGAGTGTATGGTTACATTGTTTTTTTCACAATTTATGTTTTTTCTGGCTGTCCTCCCATAGAACAGGGTTCACAATTCGCAGCTGGATGATTTAGAAGCTTTCAGAGCTTTGTCTCTCCGAGCAGACAGGTGGCATTTTAGTTCAGTCTTATCATTGCTGGAAGGAGAGGTTAGTGAAGGTCATATAAACTAATTACAAAAGGCCTCTTTACCCACAGGTGTCAGCAGCTCCTTGGAGATATTTTCTTTTCCTATAGTAATGGTTTATGAGCACATGCGTTAGCTACAGATCACCCATCACATTCTATCACTTTTATCATATACATTCTAGCTATTTTTCGTAATGTAAAAAATATCCTTTAATTAAATATTACCATGTCTTTTTTTCCGTAGGGGCAAACATTGAGGCAGTTATTTCTGTTCTGTCATTATGATGCGAAAACTTGTACAATGTGTGACTGTGGGATATGGAAAAATGGCCCCGAGTATTTAGTTGGTGGTCAGTGTTGAGCGAGTAGTTGACTATTTGTACTTGCTATGCTGTTAGCAAGTACTGTCTGCTACTTGCATATTCGTTATGAGTAGCGGCTGCAATGTAAGTCAATGGGAAATACTCGCTAAATAGCGAGTAACCAGAAAGCCGTACTTTTCGTGCGAGTAGCGAATAGTACGGCTTTTGGGTTACTTGCTACTTAGCGAGTATTTCCCATTGACTTACATTGCGCCCGCTACTCGTAACGAACATACGAGTAGCGGATAGTACTTGCTAACAGCATAGCGAGTATGAATAGTCAACTACTTGCTCAACACTATTGGTGGTATATGTTAATGCATACCTTTTATATCTATTACATATGCACTGTTTTTGGTATAGGGTTCAAAAACTTAAACTGCGGTTTAAATTTTTAATTCATTGTATAAGACATTCCAATATGCTGCACTTTGTTATACAGCTAAAAATCAATATACGCTGTCCATACTAACCCTGCATTGGATAAAGTACACTTTTTTGGTTTCTGCCAGGTGAACGAAGCACAATGTACATGACCTATACCCTGGGAACATTTTCCAATGAACATGCTAGGTGTAAGGCTCGGGCACAATAGCTTAATTCATCAAAGGTTTTTTTGGTAATTTTCTTGCTTAGAACACCTTGAAATATTGCAAATTGTTTTGTGTATTTTGGCATCTTTACTTGTGATGAGCGAACCCGTGGATATTCAGATTAACTGAACAAGCATGGACTCCAGCAAAAAAAAAAGAAAATCGGGTTCGGCAGTCGAACTTGACACTGAACTTGACCCTGAAGAACGAACCACATACAAGTCAATGGGGAGCCCAAGTTTGGGGCTGTAAAATGATCTAGTAAAGTCTAGAGGGCTGCAAAAGGAATCTAAATGGGGGTAAGAGCATGCTAATTGCCCTGCAAACAAATATTGATAGGTAAATGACTTAAAGGGCTTCTGTCACCATCGCAATTATGGTTACATAGCATATAAATCAAGAAACGTTTAACAGAGACCCTACAGAGATAGATTTCAGAGATTCTCCACAAACCAACAATTTAAAAAAGGGCACCTACAGAGCCAGTAGTCCCAGTTCACTCACACAGTGAAGAGTGCTAGATTTCCTCCTCAAAGCAACAAGAATAACAAATTTCCACTATGTAGTATGTATTCCTGGTGTACCCACACAGTCAAGATAGGCAAAGTTGCCCCACAGAGCACCAAATTGTAAAAAAGATCCTGAAGCAACCTGTTTACCCGGATAACCCTCACAGCTCTCATTGCCCGATATCCACTACACAGCACTCAACTAAAACAGAGGTGAGTCACAGAACCACATCCAACAGAATGGTTCTGTGACTCATCTCTGTTTTGGTTAGCTACACCTTTACTTATTTTTTTATAAATCAATAGTACAAATAAAAATTATAAACTTGTAATATATCTTATAAAAGAAATATGCTTCCTTTCTCCATCATTTTTGCATCTGTCTACAAATCTTTCTGCTGTGATAGATCAAATGACACCAACTGGCAACAAGTCTTTGTAGAAAGCGATAAAGTGGAGGGGAAAAAGAAAGAAGTGTACTGCATTATCGTGCTGCTGCACACAGATATTTCCTGAATATCCGTACTAATGAGGGTGCCGTGGTGACCAAAATGTTTATTTTCAATTGCAAACACCCTTATAATAAATATTGGAAATTATCTTCCTACCATTGGAGTGCCAAGTATTTGTGTCTTTACATTACGGGTTTGGATCCAACTTGTGCACCACCTACTGTAGAAGTACCACGGTTACTTTATGAATGTTATGGATCACAGTCATATCTCCATTCATATCTCCATATTGTATGACTTATGTATAATGCTATTAATTAACAGAAAAAGTATTCAAATTGTCTCTCCAGTAAAGGAGACAAACTCTAGCACAGCGCCACCTATTGGAAGTAGCGATCCTAAAAGTCACAAGTGGATTTTCAACAATCCTTTGAAATATGACTCAGGATATATAAGCCAGATCAGAATCCCAATTTGCAGACACGGTGTTTCAGGGTGCTTGCCCCTCGTCAGTGCAAAGTAGGGGGGTGTCTGATCTGGCTCATGAGAAAGCTATGTGGGGACCACGGGGGAACACTATTCTCCTTAAGGAGACTTTGCAAGCCAGTCTGGCTGCCAGGTAAGGGTACTTATAGCTGCAATGCCCCTCTGGGAAATATTCAAATTGTCTCTCCAGTAAAGGAGACAAACTCTAGCACAGCGCCACCTATTGGAAGTAGCGATCCTAAAAGTCACAAGTGGATTTTCAACAATCCTTTGAAATATGACTCAGGATATATAAGCCAGATCAGAATCCCAATTTGCAGACACGGTGTTTCGGGGTGCTTGCCCCTCGTCAGTGCAAAGTATGGGGGTGTCTGATCTGGCTCATGAGAAAGCTATGTGGGGACCACGGGGGAAAAAGTATTAAATCATAAAATGTAGTTGAGATGTTTTTAACTATTACAGTGTAGATTTCATGTAATGTTGGTTTGTCCTCCATATAGTCACATCCATATAGATCAAGGCTATTGTAAAATGTCTTCTGGATCCAAAAGTGCTTTTTTTTTTTTTAAAGGGACAACTGCTTTAAGCTTTATAAAAGGGAGCCTGTTAGGTTCAATATGTACCCAGAACCACGAGCAGTTCTGGGTGCATATTGCTAATCACTGCCTAACCGTCCCTGTATCTAGTAGCATAGATAAAGAGATCTTTAGAAAAAGTATTTCTAAAGATATTTTATCACATGCTAATGATGACAGGGACTAGTCGCAAGGGTATTATATCCCCCGACTAGTCTGCCCTCTTAGCATGTTAGTACACCCATAGAGGCATACTAACATTCTAGTCAATGCAGCATCACCAGCGGTGCCGCGCGTACCTGTGTCCACTGTGACTGCTGATCTGAATCTTTTGGACTTCCGATCATGCGCAGTATGAAGCGTCCCAGCTGACCTAAGAGGACGGACTAGTCGGGGGAAATAACGCCCTTGGGACTAGGCCCTGCGCTCATTAGCATATGATAAAAGATCTTTGGATATACTTTTTCTAAAGATCTCTTTATCTATGCTAGTGTATACAGGGACAATTAGGCAGGGATTAGCAATATACATCCAGAACTGCTCGTGGTTCTGGTTGCATATTGCACCTGACAGGTTCCCTTAAAGACATACTAGTTTTTCCATGTTATTTTATCTTTACATGATCAATGACTTTAAATATTATGATAAAAGCTATTCTACATAAAATAAACATTCTAGTATAAAAGTTAATGCGCCTGTAAAGAATAATGTTAGTATCAGACTATTTGCAATTTGTTCTGAATTAATTTGGATTATTTCACCTCTCCGGTTTACAGTCCTTGAGATATCCGTTAACTGCTCAGGTGATCTCTTTGTGTCTCTGCCCCATTTTATTACATTGATGTCTTTCAGCGGAAGACTTAACATCTTGACCTTAACATTTAATGTATTAATCCTAATTTTATCCTTCTGCCTTGACTTTCTTCTGTATTAAATCAGTCCAGGTTAAGTCTTTCTTGCCTGTCTCCCCACCCTGTATGAATAGGTGCACTGTGTAATTCCCCCAGCGCTGACCACCCACTTTTATGAGAATCTGCACTGAATTAAAAAATCTGTCATTGTGGAGAGATGCTGGGCAACGTCGATAGGGCATGGCATTGATCACAGACAATACACGCTCTTTGTCTACTATCTCCTGAGCTAACCTAACATAACTTAAACTTGTGGTCAATGCTATCTTTATTCCCTCCAGAAGGAATGCTATTTGGCCGGCATTATTAAGAAATTTTCTGCACAATGTTTAGTGACTGTGCAATAAGCCACGATTCTATTAAAAAGCCATCTGTGTAATTAATAGCACATTTGTTCTCAGCCGCGGCTCAATTTGTCCATTAGTGGTATAAAAGTTCAGGACTAAGGGTAATGCGGTTCAGTTGTATTTTACAAGGATTTTCCAGGAAGTTAAAACACACGATAATTTATCAAAATGGAAACTTTTATTTAAATGTCTCAGAAAGATTAGAAAGGGCCGTGGCTTTTTTTTTTACATGCTCTATTGTTCCAAAATGGCTTTTAAATAGTCAAGAGCCTTGATGCTCTCCACCTTTTATTGTTGGGTACAAAATGAAAAGAAAAATGTGTCAATGTCTCGTAAAAGCCCGAAATAATAATGGATCTATTTCTAAAGGCCCACATCAAAACCTTCCTGAATGACTTTTATATTTAGTCTTGACGTTTCAAGGTATCGCTTCGTATTTTCATCTCAATACTTGAAAGTATTCCCATGGCCTCGGGCCGCTCGCTTTAACATAAAAGCTTTTTCCTATATAAAATGTAAAGAAGTGTTTGCCTGTAAGGTGTGTGGAGAAAAACAAGAGGAAACTTTGTGAGATTGTGAATTATTTTATTACACATTGGAGTAAGCATTAAAGACATTAAAATGTCATCTGTACTGTTTATTTTGTAGTTTTCACTTGAATGGGGATTTTTAATTGGACAAAGTTAAAAAACATCTCAGAAGTCAGGACATAATTTAGGGCATCAGGATATTATAGGTGAGGGTCCCCATCTTAAAGAGGACCAACCACCAGGATTTTGCTATATGAGGTAAAGGCAGTACCCTACTGGCACTAAGATGCTGAATGCCGGCATACCTGTTCTAGAAAGATCCGATGCTTGGTTGTAGAAATATCTTTAATCAAAGTTGTAGAAATGCACTACACTTTGATTGATGAGTGCAATAGGGGCGGGCCTTTCTGGGTCGGGTCCTCACTATAAAGTCCTCCTCCGGCATCTTCTATGACATGCCCCCTTTTCTTTATTTGAATATCATGCCGCCATTGCTGTTGATGGCGGCACATGCACATTGACACAGTAATTCTGTCTTCATTAAAATGGCGCCTGAGTCCACACATGAGCGGTACCATTTTATTGAAGACACAAAGGGGAAGATCATAAGCGGCAAGGGAGCATGTGCAGATGTAAAGAAAAAAAAAAAAAAAGGCGCATGCGCCAATGCCTCGAGTAAATGACTTAGTTAAAAAATTGGTGAGCACACTAAGGACATCCAAGTGCTGTTTTTCACTATCTGGTTAGTAGGAGAAGCTTGGGAAAGCTTGATTTTTTCCATGAGAAAAATTGATGACAAGGATGGAAAAAAGTGACAAAAAGACTAAAGGAGTGTTAAAAACTGACTCAGAAAACTGATGAAAAAAAACAGCTTTTTCATAACCAACCAAGGTGAAGCAAATAACAGAAGGTTAATATTGTCAAGTTGGGAAGGTCTATGGTTATTTGACCCTTCTCAGCCTAAAAATACAAGTCCATAATCACCCCGAGTTGGTGCATCACATTAGATGAATCAATTCTGGCTCTTTGCCCACCTTCTCCCGATTGCCCTAGCACAGTGAAAATCAGGTAATATTTTTGGGGGTTGATGTCGGCTGTGTCATGTCAGCTGGCGTCAGGCACAGAGGATAGTAATGTAAAGTCATCTGTCAGACAGCCCCATGACTAATCCAGTAAGTAAAAAAGAAAAAAAGACAAAAACACACAAATAGTTTATTTGAATAAAGACTCCCCCACACTATCTCTTGTTCGCCAATTTATTATCAAAAATGTTCCCACAAAGTTCATCCATTGTAGTCCACGATACACGAATGTAGCTCCAGTGATTGTAAATAGCAGTAAAGTGCAGATGTTCACAGGTGCCATGTAGTGACAAGAACTCTCATCAGAGCCGACGGGCTCAATGCTGAGCTCAGCGAGACCCGGCGGCTCTGAAGAGAGTTATCCCACTACTCGGTGCCTATGAATAGCTCTACTTTACTGCTATTCACAATTGTTAGAGCTGAATTAGTGAATTGTGGACTATGACAGAGCTTCGTGGGAACATTTCGATAATAAATTGTTGAATGAGGGAGTCTTTATTCAAATTATTTTTTCTGTGTCTTTTTTACTTTTTAATTACTGGGTTAGTAAACACCTCTACATTACTAATCCCTGGGCTTGATGCTAGTTGACATTACACAGCTGACATCAGCCCCAAAAATATTATCTTGATTATCTTGATTGACACTGCACCAGAGCAATTGGGAAGAGCTGGCTGAGCAAAGCGTCAGAATTGCTACTGTATATCTAATGTGACACACCAATTCTTGGGCAGCTGGTATTTTTAGCTGGGGAAAGTCAAATAACCATGGACCTTCCCAGCCTGATAATACCAGCCCCCAGCTGTCTGCTTTACCTTGTATGGCTATAAAAAAAGGGGGGACCCCATGCCATTTATTTCAGTTATTTATTAACAAGTACAGTAAACTACACACACAAGGCACATAGATGCCTGTCATGTATATATATATATATATATATATATATATATATATATAAAATGCCTTGCGTGTGTAGTTTACTGTACTTGTTTATAATTATATAAATGGAAAAAACAACTCTGGTCCCCTCTTATTTTTGATAACCAGCCAAGGTAAGGTAGACAGCTGCAGGCTGATATTATCAGGCTGGGAAGGACTATGGATATTGGCCCCTTCCCAGCCTAAAAATACCAGTCTCTACCCACCTCAAATTTGCCACATTAGAAGAACTAATTATGTCGCTTTTCCTGAGTCTTCCTGGTTGCCCTGGTGTGGTAGCAATCAGGGTAATATTTTTTGGGTTGATCTCAGTTGTGTAATGTAAGGTTGCAACAAGCCCAGTGGATAATAATGGAGAGGTGTCTATCAGACACCCCTTTACTAACCCAGTAAGTAAAAAGAAAAAAAGACACACAGGAAAAAATAGTATATTTGAATAAAGACTTCCCCACACTATCCCTCGTTCACCAATTTATTATCAAAAATATTTCTACGAACTTCATCAGTCATATTCCACGATCCCCTAATGCAGCTCCAGTGACTGTGAATAGCAGTAAAGTATAGCTATTCGTATGGAAGTGACGACAAGGCTCGACGCTCAACACAATAGTGTCGCCCGATCTTGCTGAGCATAGAGTTCAGCTAGCTGCTCTTTACAGTCACCAGAGCTACTTTTAGGAATTGTGGACTATGACTGATGAACTTTGTACAAACATTTTTGATAATAAATTGATGAACGATGGATAGTGTGGGGGAGTCATTATTTAAATAAACTATTTTTGTGTGTGTATTTTTTTCTTTTTGCTCACTGGGTTAGTAATGTTGGAGTCTGATCGACGCCTTTCCATTAATAACTCCTTAGCTTGATACCAGCTGACATAAACCTCCACAAATATTACCATTGCACTAGGGCAATAAGGAAGAGCCGAGGCGAAGCACCAGAATTTATTTATCAATTAGGTTAAACAAAGCTAAAAACACCCTTTAGTCCCTCATAAAAGCCACTAAAGTGTGCAAGTGTACAATCCCTGCTCTAATCTAACCTTTCCTTCCTACATCAATTCTCCCTGAACTGCTTCCAGAGGACAGTGTACCGAGCATCGCACCCTCTGGTCTCATATAGGACCCGATGACGTGATGCAGTCGGCCAATCACAGTAATGCCAGTAGCCAAGATTATTATGACATTACTGTGTATGACATGCAATCCCCAAATGTGGATTGGCTGTCTAACAGCAGCAAAACATGCGGGGTGGCGACTGGCGCATACTCCCCGAGGACCCGCGATACTCAATCAAGTAACGAGTGTCTTAAGCACCCCGATGCTCAATTGAGTATCCGTCAGTGCTAAATAAGACCTAATGTATTTAATCTAATATGAACTATTACAAGTAATAGTGAATATTTAATATCTTCCAGTATGGAAATCTAGACATCATCATTAAAGGTGTGGTTTGGGATTAACATACTAATGGCCTACAGTATCTGTAGGTAAAGTGAATTGGAGATAAACTGCACTGCTTGGCAGTGGCCATTAATAAATGTACAATTCAGCTTCATACACTGCTTACTCTAGGCCACTGCCAAAGCAAATATCTGATTGGTGGGTGTAGGGGTGTCATATCCCAATTGATTTAATATTAAGCACCTGTCTCTTGGGTCATTAGTATTTTAATTTTGGGCAAAAGATAAAAAAGATGGTGCTAGACATGCTTTATATTTTGAGAATTGCTGAACATTTTCAATGGTCCCTATATGTTGAAGACCAAAATTCTATGAAAAGATACAGGCGTTATGTTTATTAATCTTGTTAGCACGGACAATTTACTTTTACAGTAGGGTATGTGGTTACTTTAATCCTTTGCATACTAATCATGAATCCAAAGTAATTTAGAAAGTATGTGTGTACTGATACTTATAGCTGCGGTGAAAATATTATGGATTGCCCTATTGAATTGAGCTGAAGAAAAGAGGGCATAAAGGTAAGTGAAAGGTGGCTATTTGTAGTTGTTATATTTGTATATAATAGGAAACAGATGTAGATGTCTTATAATGAAGGCCATCTGAAATTATGCAAAACAGAAATAATGGTGTGTCAGGAAATCTTCTATAGCAATTAATCTTGTCTTGTTGCATGCCAATATTGCTCTATCAAGACCAATGATATACTTCCAAAAATTTGACAGTCGGTAAGGATAGGATCATATAGTATGAACACTGGGGACCATTGCTTTATTCTAGAACACTGTATCAAATATTGAATGTATCCAAACAATTCCGAGAAACTGAGAAAAAAAGCAGAGCAGTAGACTGTTGAAAGATTGCACCCGCTATAATGTCAGATGTCCATACTTTATTCCATTTTAACTAAAGCAACTTTTATACATAGACATAGAAATGATTCATATTTACATGTTTGTAACAAAATGCTTAGATAAACCAAACTGATCATTAGAGTACACATAGTTAACCGGGGCGTAAATAGTCACTTTTAGTTCAACAAATTTTGCATAAATCAATAGTACAGGCAAATAGAAACATTGTAACATATTTTATTAGAGAAATCTGCTTTGCTCTTGAGTTATGAGCCATTTATTTCCTTCCCCATGCTCCTTGAACTCACAATACACTTTCAAGAAACAGCTCAAATTTGTCTTGGTTATGACTAGATGTGCCAGCTCACTGTGGTGTCAGGTTATACCTATTATTACTATAACTCTATGAAGAATGGAAGAAGAAGACGAAGTGAGGAGTAGTGATGAGTGAACCCATGGATATTCGTGTTCACCGAACCAGCATGGCTACAAAATATATCGGGTTTGGCAGCCGAACTTGACCTTGTACTTGAGAACGGACAATGACCCACATACAATTCAATGGGGAAGAGAAATTCTGGGATATAGAACAGCCATAGTAAGCACTAGTGGCTATAATGGAAGTTAAATGGTACTAAGAGCTGGGTTGTTATACATACTGTATTTCCCAGAGGATCACACTGCAGTCAGACTTTCTTCCGAGCTTGCTTATTAAGGTTCATCCATATTCACGGTTTACCTCACCCACCCTCTGGACCAGTGTCTGTGATTGGTTGCAGAATGCTTAAGATGCACCCACCCTGTGTCTGTTCTGTGATTGCTTGCAGTTAGTTTGCTGTATGGTAGTGTAAAAAGAAATAAATAAATAATTTTAAAAAATTACGTGTGATCCTGCACTATTTTGATAGTGCAGGATAGTGCAGTGTGGAAAAAACATGCTACACGCTGCAGCCCCCACCTGTGAGCTTTACCGTGACTGGATATCAAAATAGAAGGGATCCTATGGCATTTTTTATTATCATTTAATGGGTTCCCCCATTTTGATATCCAGCATGGTAAAGCAAACAGGTGGGGGAAGCTGGTATTTTGAAGATGAGAGGAGCCATGGATATTGGTCCCCCAAGCCTAAAAATACTAGCCCACAGCTGCCCAGAATTGGCACAGCACATTAGATAGGCCAATCCTGGGGCTTTAACCGTCTCTTTCTGATTGCACTTGTGAAGTGGTAATGAGGAAAATATACGGGGATCATGACAGCTGGGATTTGTCAAAAAATGACAGCTGCCATCAAGCCCTGGATTAGTAATGGGAGGCATCTATGAGACACCACCACCACTACTAATTCTGTAAATGAAAAGAAATAAAACACAAAAATAAAAAAATCCTTTATTTGAAATAAAATACACACTCCCTCTTTCACCACTTTATTGACCCCCAAAATACCCTTGCAGATTTAATGTAATCCATACGAAGTCCCACGAAGACCCTCAGCTCTGCTACACCAGGAGTTGCAGAAAGCAAAAACACATCTAGAGGTCTACAAATATCTGAAAGGTAGTCGCAGTGCAGAGGGAACTACCCTATTCTCATTAGTACAAGGAAGTACAAGAAGCA
Source organism: Anomaloglossus baeobatrachus (assembly GCF_048569485.1). Lineage (NCBI taxonomy): Eukaryota > Metazoa > Chordata > Amphibia > Anura > Aromobatidae > Anomaloglossus > Anomaloglossus baeobatrachus. The sequence goes on along the minus strand of NC_134358.1, from coordinate 115,184,259 downwards.
ATGGGATGAAACTAAAAGGTAGGACATTCAGATTAGAGACTAGGAAAAACTTTCTGACAGTGAGGGCAGTCAGAGAGTGGAAGAGGCTACCACGATGTAGTGAGCGCTCCATCAATGGAAATCTTCAAGCGGAAGCTGGATAAACATGTAGCTGGGATATTTTAGGAAAACCTGCAGTCGCAGGGGGTTGGACCCAAAGCCCTTGAGGTCCCATCCAACTCTACCATTCTATGATTCTATGAATTTTTCCACTCTCCACAGGCTCCGGGAATCACTGACAGCCAACGGGGGACCTGGCTGTGAGCAGGTCACATCACTCAGTTCACTGGTGGCCACACCCGGGTTCCCCCGCTGTTCTCAGTGAAAGTGTTGCCGGACTGTCGGATTTCGGGTTATGGCAGTGTCCCACAGTCTGACAATCCAGCAGCATTTTCACTGTCCAACAGTCCAGCAGAGGTTTCAACTTTCACTGAGGGCAGCAGTGGAGCCCTCAGTGGGACCTGATTGCCAGACTGTTGGAAAGTGAAAATGCTGCCGTGTCACCCAGTCTGACAATCTGGCAGTACTTTCCGACAGTTCAACAGTGCCTCCAACTGTCACTGAGGGCAGCGGGGGAACCCTCAGTGTATCCTGACTGCCAGACTGTCGGAAAGTGAAAGTGCTGACAGATTGTTGGTCTGTGGGACACAACCGTTTCCTGCAGTCCGACAATCCATCAGCACTTATACTGAGAACAGCAGGGGAGAACATGTGTGACCTCAGGGGAACTGAGCGATGTCACCTGCTCGCAGGCGGATCCCCTTCAACTGTCAGTGATTCCCGCAGCCTACGGATGTAGAAGAGCTGGGATAGTCATGGGAATTCATATGAACGGTGTTGGATCTGCAAGGGTTTTTTTGACGGTAATAAAGTGGTGAAAGAGAGTGTGTGTATTTTATTTTAAATAAAGGATTGATCTCTATGTTTTTAATTTTTTTTTACTTGCAGGACTAGTAGGGGTGTCTAATAGATGCCTCCCATTACTAATCTAGGGTTTGATGACAGCTGTATTTTTGACAAATCCCATCTGTCTTTAAATCCTTATATTACCCCAATTGCCCTGGTGCGGTGGCATGATAAGTCAGGTAAAGCGCCAGGATTGGTGTATCTAATGGAATGAGCACATTTTGGGCAGCTGTGGGCTGGTATTTCTAGGCTGGGAGGGCAATATCCATGGCTCCTCTCATCCTGATAATATCAGCTCCCATCTGTTTGCTTTAACATGGCTGACTATCAAAAATGGGGGGGACCTTATCCTTTTTTTTAAAAAAAAATATTTATTTAAATAATTAATTAAAAGAAAAAAGGCCTCGGATCCACTGGTTATCTATTTTGATATCCAGCCTTGGTGAAGCTCACAGGTGGGGCTTCAGCCTGTAGCTATTGCTTTACCCATGCTGGCTATGAAAATAGGGCAGGAACCTACGTCTTTTTATTATTTTTTGTACAGTGATTTCCCTGGCTAATCAAAGCCATGCCAATACTTGCCATACCATGCCGTAATTGCCCACACCGGAAAAACATACTGATTGGCTGCTCTGCAACCTTTCAACAAGGTTTATTCTGATAACAAAGCTGAACAGCAACTGGACATACAGATAAACGTCTGTGTTCGGGTCTGGGACCTGGCCACCTGGTATCCGGTGTGGACCCCGAAGTTTACAGTTGGGGTTTGTTCATCCCTAGTGAGGAGTATTTAGCACAGGCAGATCATGCTGCTGATTCATCAATTGTTTTTCCACATTGCAATGCTGTGTTCACAGCCACACAGCTCAGTACTGCTGTACAGTATTTTCCATGCTGCTGCACTAAGTGAAAGAACTAAAAATTAGAAGCTGTAGTTGCAGAGGGGAAAACAGGTGGAAAATTAAAGACAGAAGACAAATAATGGACAGAAATGATATTATCCTCATGTACACGCATGACAACCTATTCTGAAAAATTCCTTGAAATGCCAAGTATGGTGAATCATTGCACCAAAATTCGAGCTTTCAGAAAACTTTGAGGGATCTACGATGTTTTATTTATTTATTATTTATTTATTCTTTTTATGCCTTTATAGCCCACCATATTCCACATAAATTTGCAAACATTATCATCACTGTCTGAATTGTTCACAATATAAATTCTCTATAAATATGTCTTACAAGTGGGGAAGGACATAAAGTAGTCGATGGAAGCCAAAACAATTACAGGGAGAACATACAAACTTCATACAGATGTTGTCCATTGTGGAATCCCATCCTATTCTAAATACTTTTTATATTAGCTTGGATAAACGTTTACATTTAAGAAGACATTTTCCATAGACATAATGTATGTTACCATTAGTAAATTAATTGAAGAGTCTTGATGTTGTGAAGTGAACAAACATAATAAATTGCAAATTATATAAATGGCCTAAATGTTAGTCATCAGTAGACGGAATTGATGAAATCTGGTCCATCAGCCCGGTTATTAATCTGTGACAGCAGGATGGGAGATCTGTGAATCTTTTTACCTCCTGGCATCCCCAGCTCTTCTTTTGATTGGCCAGGCCGGCAATACATCGTTATTCCGGTGTGTGCACACACAACATCGTTCTGCTAGATTGAATAATCGAGAAACGAGCCGGGAATACCAGTAGGTAACAGATTTGCATGCCTCTTTTCCAGCAGTCACAGGTTACTGATCTGACTGATGGACCAAAGTCCTGATTCTTTTATCTCTAGTCCTAAATCATGCAGCTTTTTGCACCAACTGTCTGAATAGGATAGGCTTTCTTGGTTTCTTCTCGTTTTCCTCTTTTCCTTGGTATGCAGTATAGTTAGGGTCTAGTGTACCTCTATAAGGGCCATAAGAGTTATATCAAATATCATCTGAAGGACCTTCACTTTCCTTCACTTCAGTTTCAGTCTTAAGTGCTCACCTGATTTTAGGAATTAAGTGCATGATGGATTTTTTCTAATTCTCTTGGTAATTTGGTGTAATTTAGATTGAAAAAAAAACTATTGGAACAAGTCATTGGCAATAGCAATTAAAGACTGATGTTATTCTAGCAATGTCACATAATTAGTTGAGTATTGCTTTAAAGGATACAGCAAAAACAATCCATGGTCAAAATGAAGGATTGAAGCCAATTTGCAGCACAAGAAACAAATGAAGGAAGAAGGTAAATTTGGCTGAGATCAAGAAGTTGAAAAAATTAACAAAACAGATCAGATAAAGGAGGGTCACAAACTAATGGCAAAGTCAAATACAAAGTAAATGATAAAAAGGCGCAAAGCATAAAGGTGGCTTTACACGCTACGACATCGCTAAAGCGATCTCGTTGGGGTCACAGATTTTGTGACGCACATCCGGCCGCGTTAGCGATGTCGTTGCGTGTGACACCTATTAGCGATTTTGAATCAAAATCGGTGACATCCCCCCCTAAACTCAATTATCGTTGCTGCTGCAGTAACGATGTTGTTCCTCGTTCCTGCGGCAGCACACATCGCTACGTGTGAAACCGCAGGAACTAGGAACCTCTCCTTACCTGCGTCCCACCAGCAATGAGGAAGGAAGGAGGTGGGCGGGATGTTAGTCCCGCTCATCTCCGCCCCTCCACTTTGATTGGGCGGCTGCTTAGTGATGTCGCTGTGACGCCGAACGCACCTCCCCCTTGAGGGAGGGATTGTTCGGCAGTCACAGCGATGTCGCAGAGCAGGTATGTGGGTGTGACGCTGCCATAGCGATAATGTTCGCTACGGCAGTGATCACCACATATCGTTACTACGACGGGGACAGGTGCTATCGCGCTCGACATCGCTAGCAATTGCGTGTAAAGCGGCCCTTAGACTATAAACCAGTGTCAGAAAGCCATAGGCAGCTCTGAATATAATTCTTTCTGGGGCTCTGGCTGCCAATTTCACAGTGCTTGTGTGACGCCCTGACAAAATCAGGTTGTCACAGGAGACTGCATCCATCTTCCAGATGCAGGACTCTCTCCTCCTTGTCCTACCAACAGAACCCCACACACAGGTACATACACCAGCCACAAAAGCCTAGTCACCCCCCAAGGACAATAAGGACACACCAGTGGGGGGGGGGGCTAGGCAGATGGTGACGCCCACCTAGGAGTCCTGAGGTGTTAAGGGGAAGGAACAGGGAGACAAGACAGGGCAGTTAAGCCTAGACAGTGGAAGTGAGAGGAGTGAAGTGATAGTCGGTGGTTGTAGCTCCCGGACTACCTGAGCTGACTAGGTAACTGAAAAGACGGAGATGAAAGAGGACGGGTTTTTTCAGCCGCGCTATGAACCACACCGTTGAAGATTCCTTAAGATATTTTTATTGAGTCAATTCCAACGCGTTTCAAAGGCACACTGCCTTCTTCTTCAGGGAATAAAAATATACCAATACAGAAAAAAACAGGGTTTAAATAGAGACTGCACGGAGAGGCCATACTGTTGAAAATGACCTCATTACCCCATGACTCATAGACACGAGGAGTGGATCTACGTCATGATTAGAAAAAAAGGGGGGGGGGGGAGGAGGGAAGGGAGAGGGATGAAAGAAAAAATTTTATTTTTTTATTTATTATTTAATGCATGCAAATCTTGCATGCTTTGATGAATGAAAGAAGATTCATGATCAGCATGGTGATACAGTGAGATGATCATATGAGAAAAAATATATATGTGTATAATGGAAAAATGATGAAATAGAATAAAATGAAATAAAATAAAATTTGTTTTATCAGAAATTGTGTATTCATTTATGTGTGCTCTATAATTGTAATTCTTCGGGAGAAAGAAAGGGGGAAGGGGGGGGGCTTTTTGGAAAAGAGAAACGAGGGGCTTGAACCTACAGGAGAGGTATCGAAAAGAACATAAGGAATCTGCCTCATTCACCATTTACTCTGCTCTAGAAACATACCAGAACAGAGAGGCTCACAAGGGATGACATAAAGATTCTTCATCTACCCGGTTTTGTAGTGAACAAAATATATATATATATGTAAGTGAACGCTCTGGGATTTCAACCCCATTATATTCGGGGATGATGTGAGAAACGTGAATAAACTGTTAGATATCTACAAGGGTAGCGCGCCCGCAGGCAAAAAACCAAAGGGGAGCGCTTGCACAGGGAGCAGATTCCCTGCAGTGAAGGGTCAAATGGGTTCAGACCGTGGGAAAAAATATAGTGCGCACGCGCGGTGTGAGGGGAGTCAGCGATTTCTCCCAAATGGAAGGAGATGTGAACTCAAAAGGGATGTGAAGCTCGAAAGGAGACATACTGAAGTGAAACAGTGATGTGAAGACCCCGATATTTCACAGGGGTGGAGTGAAAGGAAGACATCCCTGCTGAGTCATATTGGAGTGAGACAGGGGTGTGAAAAACTGGATGTTTCACTGGAGTGAAGTGTAGGGAAGGCGTTCCTGCTTTTCTATAGATTCCTTGTGCAGGAGTCAAATATGCTCCGGTTTGTGACTCATGAAGGCTACATGGAATATTAAAAAATTGTCTTTTAAATATACTCATTGTATTATTGGGGGAAAAAAAGAATTGTCGGTAAAAACAAAGTGAATTTGAAATGGGGTGTATTTAAAACAAAATACATTCTATACTGAAGGGGATCCAAAGGTGTAGACACATATGCACATGGGTGAACCTATAATAAATGGTGTGATCGTGGTCAGAGAGAAAAAAAGGGGGTATAAAATGTATGAAACAGACATGTTTGATGTGAAGGTACTGCTTGTGAAAGAAAACGACGGGCAAGGAGACCGACGATCCGATCGTTAATTTAGATGATAAAACCAAATATGATATATATATACACATAAATAAATGGGTGTACAGTGGGATAAAAATAATAAAAAAAATGAACATAATAAAAGCGTTGGAAAATACTTAAAAAGGGGCCAGGTGAAAAACCAGATTATAAAAATAATGATGACGATGATGACAACGATAATAATAATAGTAATAATAAGCCCCATAGGATAAAACTGGGTATATAAAAACAAGGTATGTGAAATATTTACAAGGATCTGAATTGGACGCACGTACAAGTATAAATTATACAAACATATACATGCATGTAAATACATACATAAAAATTACATAAAAAGATATTTTAGAACCTAAGGGTTGATTCCATATTTAAAAAGGGGGGGGGGGGTTGTCCCCTTTGATGGAAAAAAAAAAAAAAAAAAAACTCTTATTGGGTGCCAAGAATGTACCTAATGTTGGAAAAATTCAACAATCTAGTAATCCCTGAAGATACAATAAAAACTAGCTTTTGGACATAGGTTGGAGGAAGAGGAGCTCATAAAAGGACTTAATAAAAAAGGTCAGTAACTTCATTTAGTCCAAAGGGCTTCAGAGTGTTCAGCCTGTGGATCCAAAAAGTCTCCTTCTTACTTAAAACCTCCATCCTATTACTGATACTCGGAGGAATCTGCTCGATGGGGGTGATCTTGAAATCTAAAGATTTATTGTGCTGAACCGTACAATGTTTCGAGAGGCCATGCAGCATAAAACCTATCCTAATGTTATGGCGGTGTGAGTTTAATCTATTATGGAGGGCCTGGCTGGTCCAGCCAGGGACCAGCCAGGCCCTCCATAATAGATTAAACTCACACCGCCATAACATTAGGATAGGTTTTATGCTGCATGGCCTCTCGAAACATTGTACGGTTCAGCACAATAAATCTTTAGATTTCAAGATCACCCCCATCGAGCAGATTCCTCCGAGTATCAGTAATAGGATGGAGGTTTTAAGTAAGAAGGAGACTTTTTGGATCCACAGGCTGAACACTCTGAAGCCCTTTGGACTAAATGAAGTTACTGACCTTTTTTATTAAGTCCTTTTATGAGCTCCTCTTCCTCCAACCTATGTCCAAAAGCTAGTTTTTATTGTATCTTCAGGGATTACTAGATTGTTGAATTTTTCCAACATTAGGTACATTCTTGGCACCCAATAAGAGTTTTTTTTTTTTTTTTTTTTCCATCAAAGGGGACAACCCCCCCCCCTTTTTAAATATGGAATCAACCCTTAGGTTCTAAAATATCTTTTTATGTAATTTTTATGTATGTATTTACATGCATGTATATGTTTGTATAATTTATACTTGTACGTGCGTCCAATTCAGATCCTTGTAAATATTTCACATACCTTGTTTTTATATACCCAGTTTTATCCTATGGGGCTTATTATTACTATTATTATTATCGTTGTCATCATCGTCATCATTATTTTTATAATCTGGTTTTTCACCTGGCCCCTTTTTAAGTATTTTCCAACGCTTTTATTATGTTCATTTTTTTTATTATTTTTATCCCACTGTACACCCATTTATTTATGTGTATATATATATATCATATTTGGTTTTATCATCTAAATTAACGATCGGATCGTCGGTCTCCTTGCCCGTCGTTTTCTTTCACAAGCAGTACCTTCACATCAAACATGTCTGTTTCATACATTTTATACCCCCTTTTTTTCTCTCTGACCACGATCACACCATTTATTATAGGTTCACCCATGTGCATATGTGTCTACACCTTTGGATCCCCTTCAGTATAGAATGTATTTTGTTTTAAATACACCCCATTTCAAATTCACTTTGTTTTTACCGACAATTCTTTTTTTCCCCCAATAATACAATGAGTATATTTAAAAGACAATTTTTTAATATTCCATGTAGCCTTCATGAGTCACAAACCGGAGCATATTTGACTCCTGCACAAGGAATCTATAGAAAAGCAGGAACGCCTTCCCTACACTTCACTCCAGTGAAACATCCAGTTTTTCACACCCCTGTCTCACTCCAATATGACTCAGCAGGGATGTCTTCCTTTCACTCCACCCCTGTGAAATATCGGGGTCTTCACATCACTGTTTCACTTCAGTATGTCTCCTTTCGAGCTTCACATCCCTTTTGAGTTCACATCTCCTTCCATTTGGGAGAAATCGCTGACTCCCCTCACACCGCGCGTGCGCACTATATTTTTTCCCACGGTCTGAACCCATTTGACCCTTCACTGCAGGGAATCCGCTCCCTGTGCAAGCGCTCCCCTTTGGTTTTTTGCCTGCGGGCGCGCTACCCTTGTAGATATCTAACAGTTTATTCACGTTTCTCACATCATCCCCGAATATAATGGGGTTGAAATCCCAGAGCGTTCACTTACATATATATATATATTTTGTTCACTACAAAACCGGGTAGATGAAGAATCTTTATGTCATCCCTTGTGAGCCTCTCTGTTCTGGTATGTTTCTAGAGCAGAGTAAATGGTGAATGAGGCAGATTCCTTATGTTCTTTTCGATACCTCTCCTGTAGGTTCAAGCCCCTCGTTTCTCTTTTCCAAAAAGCCCCCCCCCCCTTCCCCCTTTCTTTCTCCCGAAGAATTACAATTATAGAGCACACATAAATGAATACACAATTTCTGATAAAACAAATTTTATTTTATTTCATTTTATTCTATTTCATCATTTTTCCATTATACATATATATATTTTTTCTCATATGATCATCTCACTGTATCACCATGCTGATCATGAATCTTCTTTCATTCATCAAAGCATGCAAGATTTGCATGCATTAAATAATAAATAAAAAAATAAAATTTTTTCTTTCATCCCTCTCCCTTCCCTCCTCCCCCCCCCCCTTTTTTTCTAATCATGACGTAGATCCACTCCTCGTGTCTATGAGTCATGGGGTAATGAGGTCATTTTCAACAGTATGGCCTCTCCGTGCAGTCTCTATTTAAACCCTGTTTTTTTCTGTATTGGTATATTTTTATTCCCTGAAGAAGAAGGCAGTGTGCCTTTGAAACGCGTTGGAATTGACTCAATAAAAATATCTTAAGGAATCTTCAACGGTGTGGTTCATAGCGCGGCTGAAAAAACCCGTCCTCTTTCATCTCCGTCTTTTCAGTTACCACTTCTGACGGGGCCGCAGCTGGAACCAGCTCAGCACTCCCATACGCTATCATAGGGGTTGTGACTGTCACAACCGGACCAGGTGAGTGCATCTCTCTCTTTTCTCTCACACCCTAAATATCGGGTAAGACCCTATTGCGCCCTTGTTTTCCCACTACAGATTGAGCTGACTAGGTGGCAGACGGCAGCACAGGGCCACATGCGACGGAGATCCGGTCTTGGAAGACCTTAAGTGGACATGGGCAGGTGTGACGTCCTGGCAAACCCAAGTTGTTACAGAGATTGCACAAATCTTCCAGGTGCAGGAATACATCCTCCTTGGCATACCAACACAAACCCACACCTAGGTACATAACACCAGCCAGCAAAGCTTACTCACCCCCCATGACAATAAGGACACGCCAGTGGGCGGGACCAGGTGGATGGGAGCACCCACCTAGGGGTTCTGAGGTGTTCTGGGAGGAAACAAGACAGTTCAGTGCAGAGAGAGGAAGTGAGAGGAGTGTGGAGAGACAGCGGAGTTCAGGGTTGGGGCCCCTGGACTACCGGACTACTGACTAGGTGGCAGTTGGCAGACAGGGCCACAGGCGACGGAGATCCGGTCGCAGGAGACCTTAAGTGGACCAGGGCAGTGTTGTAGCCCGCCGGTGCCAACAGCGAGAATCCGGTCCAGAGGCCGTGCACAGTCTGGGTGCCTGGACTCTAGGGCGAGGAAGGTTTCAAGCCCCTTGTCAATTAGCCAGCCGGGGACAAGATTCCATGTCTTATCCCACCAGCAAGCCCAGAGAGCGAAACGGAAGCCCAACATGGGGGATAGGGTGTCCACCAGAACCCACAGAGATCCCACGGGTCAGATTTCGCGGGCCACAGCTCCCAACATACAAAGTTACTGGGAGTGAACTTCCCCGTTTCAAGCGGAGTTGTCCTGTTGAATACACAAACACTGAGTGCAGGAAGAAGGGATCCCTGTTTGCTGTATCAGAGTGTGGGACCCGAATACACCCGCCAAAGGTTACTGGTCACTGGCAATTTGGTTTAACACTGGACTCTGTGTGAACGTCTTTGGAACTGGAGTACACGATTCTGGCTCGGTCCAGCCTTGCATAACCCTCTCCGCAGCATCCTCTCCCATACAGCTGGGCCCCGGGACAACACCTCCCCTACCCGTGGAGGGGATACCATCCTGCTGCCCCACTCCATCAGCCCCGGGCGTCCCATAGCCAGGCAGCGGCGGTGCTACCAACCCTCACCGCAACCCACGGGTGGCGTCACTGACAAATTTTTTCCCTGTAAATACACCCTTTCTATGAGGATGGACAGCCGCATGAGCCCAGGTCTGGCTACCACTCGAGTCACAGTAATGAACCCGGATCCGAGCAGCCCCCTGCAGTGGACCGGTCCCCATCCACAACACAAGGTTGTAGCCCACCAGTGCCGACAGCGGGAATCTGGTCCGGAGGCCGTGTACAGTCGGGGTACATGGACCCTAGGGCAAGGACAGCTGCAAGCACCTTTCCAATTAACCAGCAGGGGACAAGATTCCAAGTCTTGTCCCACTACCAGCCCAGATAGAGCGAGACAGAAGCCCAATGCAGGGGATAGGGCGTCTAAAGTGCCTGCAAAAATCCCAAGGGTCAGATCTCACGGGTGACAGCTCCCACAGCAAAGACACCGGGAGTGGACTTTTCCCGTTTCATGCGGACTAGTCAACACACGAGACACCAAACTAGAGGTCAGGAGGAAGGGCCCCTGTTCTGTTCACTGGTGTGCGGGACCCGAGCACACCTCTCCGGAGGCTACCGGTATCCGGCACTTGGTTTACTATCTGGACTCTGTGTGATTTATTTAAAAACAGTAAGTACACCGGTATCATCTGATCCAGCCTGCAGACTGTGTCCCAGCACTCTACTGCACCTACACCTGGGCCCCGGGACAACACCTCTCCTACCCGTGGAGGGGATACCATCCTGCTGCCCTGCTCCATCAGCCCCGGGCGCCCCACACCAAGGCAGCGGCGGTGTCACCAACAATCACGGCAACCCACGGGTGGCGTCACTGACAAACTCTCCCCTGTAAATAACATCTTTATTGAGTTGTGGGCGACGGGCTGCTGCACGAGCCCCGGATCCGGCAGCCACTCGAGCCACAGCCACGATCCCAGATCTGAGCGTCTCGAGTAGCCCCCCTGCCGTGGTCTTCGCCCCCCGCCCGCGACACTTGTACAGTGCCTACAAGTAGTATTCAACCCCCTGCAGATTTAGCAGGTTTGATAAGATGCAAATAAGTTAAGCTGGTGTCACACTAAGCGACAGCGACAACGACATCGCTGTTACGTCACCATTTTCGGTGACGTAACAGCGACCTTGTAAGTCGCTGTTATGATCGCTGCTTAGCTGTCAAACACAGCAGAAGCAGCGATCATAACGTCGCTGTGCTGCATGTGCAGAGAGCAGGGAGCCGCGCTTAGCGCTGGCTCCTTGCTCTCCTAGGTACAGTACACATCGGGTTAATTAACCCGATGTGTGCTGCAGCTACATGTCACAGTGCAGAGAGCAAGGAGCCGCGCGCACTGCTTAGCGCTGGCTCCTTGCTCTCCTTGCTACAGTATACATCGGGTTAATTACCCGATGCATACTGCAGCCACATGTCACAGTGCAGGAGCCGGCACTGGCAGCAAGAGCGGAGGCTGGTAACCAGCGTAAACATCGGGTAACCAGGGAAAGGTCTTCCCTTGGTTACCCGATGTTTACGCTGGTTACAGCTTACCGCAGCTGCCAGTGCCGGCTCCTGATCGCTTCATTTCGTCGCTCTCTCGCTGTCACACACAGCGATGTGTGTGTCACAGCGGGAGAGTGACGACCAAAAAATGAAGCTGGACATTCAGCAACGACCGGCGACCTCACAGCAGGGGCCAGGTCATTGCTGGATGTCACACACAGCGACAGCGACGGGACGTCGCTGCAACGTCACAGAAAATGGTGACGTAGCAGCGACGTCGTTGTCGTCGTCGTTATGTGTGACACCAGCTTTAGAGCCTGCAAACTTCAAACAAGAGCAGGAGTTATTAACAGATGCATAAATCTTACAAACCAACAAGTTATGTTGCTCAGTTAAATTTTAATACATTTTCAACATAAAAGTGTGGGTCAATTATTATTCAACCCCTAGGTTTAATATTTTGTGGAATAACCCTTGTTTGCAATTACATGCTGTCCATGCTCGGCGACCATCAAACTTAATTGAACTGGAATTGTTTTGTAAACAGGAATGGTCAAAAATACCTTCATCCAGGATCCAGAAACTCATTAAAAGCTACAGAAAGCGACCAGAGGCTGTGATTTTTGCAAAAGGAGGCTCTACAAAATATTAATGGCACTTTTATGTTGAGGTGCCCATACTTATGCACCTATCAAGTTTAGCTTTAATGCAGATTGCACATTTTCTGTTAGTACAATAAACCTCATTTCAATTCAGAAATATTACTAAGTCCATCATTTATTAGATATATGAAATTGAAATAGCTGTTGCAAAAACCCAAATTGTTATAACGAAAAAAGGTTAACATTAATAGGGGTGCCCAAACTTTTTCATATGACTGTATACCGTGTACTGAGTATATATACTATATACCGTGTGTACACTGTGTATATATTGTGCGTGTGACCAAGCAGCATGAAGGAGGTGGAGCCAGCGTGTGTATATACTATATACCATATACTGTCTATATATACTACATGCCATGTGTAGAGTGTTTATATACTGTGTGTGTGACCGAGCAGCATGAGGGAGGCGGAGCCAGCGTGTGTATATACTATATATCGTGTATTGTGTGTGTATATACTATACACTGTATGTTTATACTATATACCGTGTGAACACTGTGTATATACTGTGTTTGTGATCGAGCAGCATGACGGTGCAATGCTCTGCATGCACGACCACCCAAAATGCTCTCCCACACGCCCGCAATGCCCTGCCGCACGCTCACCCACAATGATCTGCCACGCACACACACACAATGCTCTGCCATGCACGCACCCACAATGCTCTGCCATGCACGCACACATAATGCTCTGCCACACGGATGCATAATGCTCTGCCACACGCACGCTTACAGAATGCTCTGCCATGCACGCTGACACAATGCTTTGCCATGCACGCACACAATGCACTGCTACGCACGAACAATGCACTGCCACACACGCACACACAATGCTCTGCCACAAACGCACAATGCTCTGCCACATGCACGCACAAAATGCTCTGCCACAGGCACGCACAAAATGCACTGCCACATGCACGCACAAAATGCTCTGCCACATGCACGCACAAAATGCTCTGCCACGCACGCACACGCACACAATGCACTGCCACAGGCACGCACAAAATGCTCTGCCACATGCACGTACACAATGCTCTGCCACATGCACGCACACAATGCTCTGCCACATGCACACACAATGCTCTGCCAGGCACGCACACACAATGCTCTGCCATGCACGCACACAAAAAATGCTCTGCCACATGCACGCACACACAAAATGCTCTGCCACATGCACGCACACAATGCTCTGCCACATGCACACACAATGCTTTGCCAGGCACGCTCACACAATGCTCTGCCATGCATGCTGACACAATGCTCTGCCACGCACGCACAAAATTCTCTACCACATGCACACACAAAATGATCTGCCACACGCACACACAAAATGCTCTGACCCATGCACGCACGCACAAAATGCTCTGCTACATGCATGCACACACAATGCTCTGCCACGCACGCACACACAATGCTCTGCCACGCAGGCACACACAATGCTCTGCTAGGCACGCACATACAATGCTCTGCCAGGCACGCACACACAATGCTCTGCCATGCACGCTGACACAATGCTCTGGCACGCACGCACAAAATGCTCTACCATATGCACGCACAAAATGCTCTGCCACACGCATGGACACACAATGCTCTGCCATGCATGCACACACAAAATGCTCTGCCAGATGGACGCACAAAATGCTCTGCCACACGCATGCACAAAATGCTCTGACCCATGCACGCACACACAATGCTCTGCCATGCATGCACAGTACTCTGCCACGCACGCACACACAAAATGCTCTGCCACACGCATGCACAAAATGCTCTGCCACATGCACGCACAAAATGCTCTGCCACATGCACGCACACACAATGCTCTGCCATGGATGCACAGTGCTCTGCCACGTACGCACACACAAAATGCTCTGCCATACGCACGCACAGTGCTCTGCCACGCACACACACACAAAATGCTCTGCCACACGCATGCACAAAATGCTCTGCTATACGAATGCTCAAAATCCTCTGGCCCATGCACTCATGCACAAAATGGTCTGGCACATGCACGCACACACAATGCTCTGCCACACACGCACACACAATGCTCTGCCACGCACGCACACACAATGCTCTGCCACGCACATACAATGCTCTTCCAGGCATGCACACACAATGCTCTGCTACGCACGCACACACAAAATGCTCTGCCAGGCATGCACACAAAATACTCTGCCACGTGCACGCACAAAATTCTCTGCCACACGCACACATCAAAATGCTCTGCCATACGCAAAATGCTCTGTCACATGCACGCACACACAATGCTCTGCCATGCATGTACAGTGCCCTGCCACGCATGCACACAAAATGCTCTGCCAAGTGCACGCACAAAATGCTCTGACCCATGCACGCACACACAATGCTCTGCCACGCACACAGAATGCTCTGCCATGCACGCACAACCAATGCTCTGCCATGTATGTGTGACGCCCTGGGCAAGCCAGGGGTCACAGGTCATGACACCACCACACCCTACATCCCGGATAGGTACACCAAAGCTACACCAGAAATCCTTGTTGCCTTCCTCCAGGGGCTGATGTCCACACCAGGGGGTGGGCCAGGTGGTTGGCTCCGCCCACCGAGGAGTTCACAGCCCTGGAGGCGGGAAAACCAGGCAGATGAGTTTAGGAGTTGAAGTGAAGGGATAGAGGAGCAAGTGAGAGGAGTTAAAGTGGAAGAGAAAAGTGACAGTTGAGAAAGTCTGAAGTTGGTCCGGGTGTGTGCCCCGGACTGAGACAGCAAGGTTAGCAGACAGCGGTGACCGTCTGCAGGAGAGGCTGATCGGAGTTGCCGTAAGGACCACGGACGGGGGGTGGCCCGGCGGTACCGGACCGGT
The DNA here is from genome assembly GCF_048569485.1 of Anomaloglossus baeobatrachus. Classification (NCBI taxonomy): domain Eukaryota; kingdom Metazoa; phylum Chordata; class Amphibia; order Anura; family Aromobatidae; genus Anomaloglossus; species Anomaloglossus baeobatrachus. The sequence continues at coordinate 115,169,087 of NC_134358.1, read as the reverse complement.
ACACAAGGAGAAGCCAGTACCATTGGCAGGGGCATTTCGGACCCCGGCAAGGCTAGGAGTCGCCGTGAATTTGCCAAATCCATCAGTGAAGGGGACCTCCTGGGTCTCCAAACAACTAAGTCCCGATTGAAGGCAACCGTCCAACCCTATGAGAGAGACACCGCCACCGCCAGGGCACCAGTTTCTCAGGGTCAGCGCCTGCGGGCAAAGAGGGGCTCCTCCGGCCCATATCCAAGTCGGGGAGCGGGTTACCGGTGGGAATCCATCGCTACCAACAGTGAACTTAGGTGCAGGAAAAGTGACAGTCACCGCTAACTACCGGGGAAAAGCAACAGCAGCCGTCCGTGGGAACCGTCTTTTCAGTCGTGTGTTTTACCGAGAACTGTGTCACCGTCTCAGGCTGAGTGAGTACCACCGTGCCGTGAGGCACAGCGCTGCCCCCGCGTCCCTGCACCTGACCAAGCCCTGCACCGGCCCTGCCATCCCTCATCCTACACCTCCTCGCTGGGCCCCGGGACAACCACCCCCTACCCACGGAGGGGAGAACTAACAACTTTGCTGCTCCCTGTCACCGCTCCCGGGATCCCTATACAGAGCAGCGGTGGTGTCCACACAATCACCACAACCGTGGGTGGCGTCACGGACAATAAATCCCCAAAACCAATCCCCTTTTCACTCACGGGCGAGGAGCGCCGCTCGAGTCTCCGGCCAATCGCTCGAGCAACAGCGGCCGCAGCAGCGGCAGCCGGACCCGAGCAGTGGGTGAGCGCAGCGCCCCCTCCTCCACCCGCGACATACGCACACACAAAATGCTCTGCCACACGCACGCACAAAATGCTCTGACCCATGCACGCACACACAATGCTCTGCCATGCATGCACAGTGCTCTGCCACTCATGCACACACAAAATACTATGACACACGCATGCACAAAATGCTCTGCCACACGCACACACAAAATGCTCTGCCACATGCACGCACACACAATGCTCTGCCATGCATGCACAGTGCTCTGCCACATGCATGCACACACAAAATGCTCTTCCACATGCACGCACACACAATGCTCTGCGACGCACGCACACTCAATGCTCTGCCACACACGCACACACAATGCTCTGCCACGCACACACACACAATGCTCTGCCAGGCGTGCACACACAATGCTCTGCCAGGCATGCACACACAATGCTCTGCCACACACGCACAAACAAAATGCTCTGCCACACGCACGCACACACAAAATGCTCTGCCACATGCATGCACAAAATGCTCTTATCCATGCACGCACAAAATACTCTGCCATGCACGCTGACACAATGCTCTGCCAACCATGCACACACAATGCACTGCCACACGTATGCACAAAATGCTCTGCCACATGCACACACAAAATGCTCTGCCACACGCACGCACAAAATGCTCTGCCACACGCACGCACAAAATGCTCTGCCACACACACCCACAAAATGCTCTGCTACATGCATGCACACACAATGCTCTGCCATGCATGCACAGTGCTCTGCCATGCATGCACAGTGCTCTGCCATGCATGCACACACAAAATGCTCTGCCACATGCACGCACAAAATGCTCTGCCACACGCACGCACAAAATGCTCTGCCAAATGCATGCACACACAATGCTCTGCCATGCATGCACAGTGCTCTGCCATGCATGCACACACAAAACGCTTTGCCACACACACATACAAAATGCTCTACCACATGCACGCACAAAATGCTCTGCTACGCACACACACAAAATGCTCTGCAACATGCACACACACACAAGCACAAGCACACCCGCTGCGGCCGGGGAGGGAGGGGGCCGTACACTACTCACACAGGCCAACAGGTGACAGGCAATGGGGGGAGAGCGTGGGGGTATCATTGGAGAGAGTAGCATCGGCGGCGGGGGAGAGGGGCGCCAGTACACTACTCCCACGGGCCGAACGGGTGACAGGGGGAAAGGTTCAGCACACAGCATGACCGCTGTGAGCTGCAGAAAGATGGCACTGATTTCCTCCCTCTGCTGTGATCTGGACAGCCAAGGGGGCACGTCCATTTCACAGCAAGGAGCTCTCCTGTAATAAGCCTAGGGATCGGATTCCGACTATCAGAGTCTATGCACAGGGCCTGCCATAAAGGAGTAGAGATGAGCGATGTTCGAGGTTTGCCAATCTCATGTTCGAGTGATTTTGGGGGGTGTTCGAGTCATTCAACGAACTCGAACAATTTGCTAAAAGTTCGGCAGTTCGAGATATGTTTGAGAACGAGTCGATAACCAAAAGCGTGGCTTTTTAAAGCTATGTGTGCAGGGAGCCATCGCTAGCAGCCTGCGGTAAGTTGGTAACCAAGGTAAACATCGGGTATCCGTGCAAAGCACTTTGCTTAGTAACCCGATGTTTACCCTGGCTACGTGTGCAAAAATCCTCGAAAGCCACACAGAAGCACTTCCATGTGACTTCCGTCGGATGCCGCTGCAGTCTGTGTGCCGCTCCAGCCCCAGCCCCGTGGCTGCCCGCTCATTAGTGTCAGCATGTGCCCGCACTGTACGGTGATCGCAGCTGCCCACACTACAGTGTCCGCAGTTGCCCGCACAAACAGTGTCCGCAGCTGCCCGCACTGTACAGTGTCCGCAGCTGCCCACACTGCAGTGACAGCAGCCGCGGGGACGACAATCGCTGCCGTCAGGAGCTTAGTGAAGTTCCTTACCTGCGGTGATGAAGTCCTGCCCTCCCCACGTCAGTGTCACTGTCCTCAATGGCCGCTGCTTGTCACATCTCCTCTCGCTGCCGACCCGAGACTGTCACTAGCGGTGACGTCACAGGCACCCGCGATACTTGGTTGTGAAGGCGGCGGTCATTGAACTCAGTGACAGCTCTGCTATCAGGAGTGCAGTGATCACCGCAGGTAATGTACCTCCCTATCCTCCTGACAGCAGCACTTGTCATGCCCTGCAGTGACCTGGGTTGACCTATTGATGTTAGCTCATGTCACTGCATTGTTCTCCCAGCCAATATGGAACATTCTGTTCTACATTGACTGGGACATTGACTATGGTATGGATCATCATGAGAACCCCTTGGATTACACCTGACCTGGATTGGTTTTTCTTTCTAATAAATTGGTGAAAGAGGGAATGTTTTGGGGAGTGTTTTTTCAAATAAAAATGTGTTTGTTGTCTATTTTTTTTTTTATTACTGACTGGGTTGGTGATGTCTGGTATCTGATAGACGCCTGACATCACAAACCCCAGGGCTTGATAACAGGGGACATTACACATCTGGTATTAACCCCATTTATTACCCCATTTGCCACTGCACCAGGGCAATGGGATGAGCTGGAGTGAAGCACCAGGATTGGCACATCTAATGGATGCGCCACTTCTGGGGTGGCTGCGGCCTGCTATTTTTAGGCTGAAAAGAATCCAATAACCATGGACCTCCCTAGTCTGAGAATATCAGACCCCAGCTGTCCGCTTTACCTTGGCTGGTGATCCAATCCAATTGGGGGGACCCCCACGTGTTTTTTTTTTTAACTATTTATTTAATTTAAAATAACAACGTGGGGTGCCCTCAGTTTTGGATTACCAGCCAAGGTGAAGTTGACAGCTGTGGTCTGCAGGCAGCAGCCGTCTGCTTTACCCTAGCTGGCTATCAAAAATAGGGGGAACCCCACGTCATTTTTTTTTAAAAGTATTTATTTTTTTGGCTAAATACAAGGCTAAGCACCCCTTAGTGCCACATGAAAGGCACCAAAGGGTGCAAAATTACAAAATGCAGGAGAGTGGGACATTATGTGTCGTTCTGCCATTATAATGACAGAGAAGACTGATATGAAGTGTTCAAGCACAAGAAAATAACCAGAGCGCTCTACGCTGTGAAAAGCAGTAGAAAATGGCACTGGAGTGAACATGTGACCGCCTCATGTAGGTTGAAGCTATGGATCCTGGGTAAATTTATGTATTTTCCCTCCTTCAGTTTGTTTGCAGTACGCAATAAAACGGAAGGCACACGGATGACAAACGGATGACATACGGACCGTCTACGGAACGGAAACGGATGCCACATGGATACATCCGTGAAAAAAACGGACCAGCAGGCAGAAATAAGTGAATAGCGCCCCCCAGCGTCAGAAAATCTCCAGGGTTTCAGGGGGTAGCTGAGACCCTGGAGATCATGATTCAGGCCGGTTTTTCCGGTCCCCGCTCACGTGATCACCGGTATACACCGTATACCGATGATCACATTACAGTAAATGACAGCGCCGGTAAAAAATTATTTATCTCCCATCTGGCATGAACAAACATGTCAGATGGGAGATAAATCTCCTCCCCCATCCCCTCCAGTCCCCCGGTGTCGCCAAAGTGCCACTTCCCCGACCCCCTCCTGGAAATCCAAGATGGCCGCGCGCACAGCAGCGCGCCAGCCGCATTCACCCTACTCCTCTGATTTATGTCGCATGTGCCATGACACATGCGACAGAAAACTCCTCCCCAGGCCCTGCCAGGTCACCCCCTATAACCCCACCAGTGTTCCCCGGTGTCCCACGGTACCTGTGCAGCTTTGATCCCCCGCGGCCCCCTCCTTCACAATAGACGCTGCCGCATGCACAGAGCGGCTGTCAGCTCAGCTTCCCGTGTTCAGACACAGTGAGTGGTGGTAACCATGCATCTGTAAGCTACTGCAATGCCCTGCTCATGAGGTAAGGAACATAGTTGATCAGGAGAGCTATACTACATTTCCAAATGGAGGTATTTGATTTTATTGTTGCCCTGCTGAACGACTACCAAACATGACAGTCCGTTATACGCCACAAGAAAACATGTCTAAATAGTGAGCTCTGTTGTTTAGTATTCATTCAGCTGGATAACTGGACTTAAAGGGGTGTTCCATCTCCAAGATCCTATCCCCCAATATATAGTAGGTGGAATAGCAATAATATCAGCAAATACCATTATTTGGAAATGTAGAATAGTTCTCCTGATTAGGCATGCTCTTACCTCATGAGCAGGGCATTGCAGCTTTGGTAGCAACAATTACGACATGGACTCTGCTGCTGTGGACCCGGGGAGTGTGGGTAAAGATTCATTGCACCCACACTCCTCACATGAAGGGTCTGCACTCCTAGAAAATGGGGGATACGTTCCCTGAGCGTGTCCCCCCATATTCTAGACGGTCCAGAGTTATCGTGCAACCCCCGTATTTTTTTTTCCTTACAATAAATTGGTGAAAGAGGGAATGTTTTGGGGAGTTTTTTTTCAAATATTTATTTTCTGTCTATTTTTTTTGTTAGTACTGACAGTTTGTGATGTCAGGTATCTGATAGACGCCATGACATCACAAACTGCTGGGCTTGATGTCAGGTGACCTTACAGCTAGTATCAACCCCATTTATTACCCCGTTTGCCACTGCACCATGGCACGGGATGAGCTGGGGTGAAGCGCCAGGATTGGCGTATCTAGTGGATGCACCACTTCTGGGGCGCCTGCGTCCTGCTATTTTTAGGCTGTGAAGGGCCAATAACTATGGACCTTCCCACCCTGAGAATACCAGACCACAGCTGTCCGCTTTGCCTTGACTGGTAATCCAATTTGGGGGGGAACCTTCTTTTTTTTGTAATTATTATTATTTATAAAATAATTATAAAAAAAGAGCCTGGGGTGACCTCCACATTGGATCACCAACCACGGTAAAGCTGCCAACTGTGGTTTTCAAGCTACAGCCGTCTGCTTTACCCTAGCTGGCTATCAAAAATGGGGGGACCCCATGTCATTTTTTTTTAAACTATTTTTTTTAAATTAAAAAAATTAATGGGCTTCCCTGTATTTTGATTGCTAGCCAAGGTAACGCCAGGCAGATGGGGGTGGCAACCCGTAGCTGTCTGCTTTATCTGCGCTGAGAATCAAAAATACCATGGAGCGCTACTTCATTTTTTTTTATAATTTATTTTTAGAGTACTGTGATGTCAGGCAATTAAAATACAGGGAAGCCCATTTTGTTTTAAGTTATTTAAATAAATAATTAAAAAAAAATATATGGGCTCCCGCTGCATTTTTTGTATTGCTAGTTAAGGGTAATCCAAGCAGCTACTGGCTGCTAACCCCCACTGCTTGGTGTTACCTTCACTGGCAATGGAAAATCCAGGGAAGCATTTTTTATTTTTTTTGCCAAAAAACTACAAAAAAAATTGACTTGGGTTTCGCCATATTTTTGTATGCTAGGCAGGTACAGCAGACAGGTACGGCTGCCTCCAACCCCCAGCTGCCTATTTGTACCCGGCTGGGAACTAAAAATATAGGGAAGCCCTTTTTTTAATTATTTCATGAATTTCATGAAATAATTAAAAAAAAAACGACGTGGGCTTCACCCCATTTTTGTGTCCAGCCAGGTACAACTAGGCAGCTGGGGATTGGAATCTGCAGCACAGGTTAGCCCGAGCTTTCTGGGCCCCTCTGCTGCGAAATGCAGCCCGCAGCCGCCCCAGAAAATGCCGCTTTCATAGATGCGCCATCATCTGGCGCTGTATCCAACGCTTCCAGCAGCCCTGAAGCCGGGTGGCTTGCTGGGTAATAATGATTTAATACTAGCTTTGTTTTACTAGCTAGTATTAAGCCAGAGATTTTTAATGTCAGGCAAGTTTGACCCGGCCATTAAGAATCTCCAATAAAGGGTTAAAAAAAAGACACCCCACAGAGAAAAAATACTTTAATAGAAATAAATACACAGACACACTTAGAGACTCCATGTTTATTACTCCCTCTTATCCCTCCACGATCCATGGTCTTCTGTCTTCTTTCTCCTTCAACCCATGCAGCTCTGCTACATCAGACAGTACTGTATGGGAGGAAGACGCTGCTGCTTCCCGTGCAGTCTATTCACTCAGTGAGTGAGCAGAAGCTGCGTGCTGTAAGCGGTGACGTCACCACTGACAGGCGGGTTACCATAGCAACGGTGCTCCGATCACGTGATTCCCGATGCCGCTATTTACCGGCTGGGACAGCTAGTCCCTGCATTTGGGCTGACTCTGTAAAGAGCGCCCACATGCAGGAACGGGGAGTCGACCATGTGCCAGAGCATCTCGCTGATACACGGACATGCTCAAACGAGCACCGCGTACCAGAGAGATGCACTGACAGGACCTAGCATGACGTCATAGCCATGTGACCAGTCTGTAGCCAATGAGATAATAGACACGTGACTGGTCACATGCTATTTTGACGTTACGATAGGTCCTATCATTAGTGCTGGTTACCGGGAGGACGCAGCGATTATCGGAAGGAAAAGCGGCGGGAGACAGTGCAGGACGCATCTCGGGGACCTGTAAGTGTTATGGCAATATTTATTAACTGTATGTGTACATGTATAATGTGTTTTTATGTGTTTGTGTTTGCCTCCCATTGTTGGGGCTTTATGGGGTTTGAGTGGTTCATCGAATGGTTCATCGAACGTTCATCGAACGGAGCCTCTGTTCGACGAACTGAACCTAACCCGAACTCTAGGGGGGTGGCTCATCTCTATAAAGGAGTCAGTAACTGTCGTAACACACAGAAAATCCAGCATGGCAGCCCCAGTGCCTCCAGTAAAAATAGAATGATATAAAAACTAAATAAGCAGTGATTTTAATTTTGTATTAAAAATACTTGATATTATAATCACTATTTTTAATACAAAAATAAAAAACAGCGACACCTTCCCTTTAATGGTCGCACCAACATTCATACGGCCTGAGTGAGTATGCTCTCCCCTGAATCTCCCTGCTTGGCCTGCACCACGCTCCCCAACACCTCCACCATCCAGAGTCCTGGGGTTTCCCCTACCCGTAGAGGGAACATGATCTTGCTGCCCCACTCCATCTCCCCCGGGTACTCCTATCGGCAGCAGCGGTACTCCCCTTACCGCAAACCACGGGTGGCGTCACGAACATTAATCCTCTGTAAATAGCCCCCTTTCATTTTCGGGTGACCCCAAGCCCCCAGGTCCGGAGACACTCGAGCCACTGCAACTCCGGATCCGAGCAGTCCGACTGCTGGGGCGGTATAGTTGCAGACTTCGTGTCATTTGTTTATTGTACATGGGGTGGACTCTGTCAGGAGAAAAATGCCCTCCAGGGCCACTCCCCCAGCAGCTGTGCAGGGCCACCATGTGACTATGGCTGTGCAGGCCATGCTGCTTGATGGCTGTGATGTTAGCAGACAAGGCCATGCACAGTGCACTGTGTGGCCATGTCTTCTAACAGTGACATGGCTGGGCCCGCACACAAGCAGAATTAAAGGCACAGTGCCGGTCCTGCCATGTCACTGCTAGAAGACAAGACCTCACCGTGTACTGTGCACTGTGTACTGTGCACTGTGTACTGTGCGTGGCCTTGTTTGCTAAAGTGACGGCTATCAAACAATGTGGCCTGCACAGCCACATGCTTTTGAGGAGCTGGACAGGAGACATGCGGGTGGGTGGGGGTGGGTTGGGGTGAGCGAGGCTTGTTGCCAGCTTCTGCATATTAAAATTATCTTTAATGTGTCTATGTGCGTATGTATGATGTGTATATCTATGTACGGTATGTTAGTGACTACTGTGGTGAGCTGGTTTGTTCCTTTTTCCATGATATGTGTTTGTATTTCTGTGTATTGTATGTATGCTTGTCTGCATATGTGTATGCAAGTGTGCCACCCCTGTGCCAGCAGCCGGCAGTGCTCGGATCCGGACCTTCTGGTGGGTGGCTCGAGGGTCTCCGGACCCGGGGGTCTCACGGTCACGCCGAATAAAAGGGGGGACGTATTTGTACGGGATTACGGATAAAGTGTCGGTGACGTCACCCACGGTGTGTGGTGAGGTGAGACACCACCGCTGCTGTGATGGGGCACCCGGGGACGGTGTAAGGGCAGCTGGATGTTAACCCCTCCGTGGGTAGGGATGGTTGCCCCGGGGCCCAGTTCGGTTGTCCTGGTGTTGGATGAGGCTGCTTTCATGTGTAGGGTCAGGAAACACAGAGTCCAGTACCTAACCAGAAATTGCCGGTGTCCGTAGGCCTTTCGTACGGGGGTGTTCGGATCCCACACCCGGTACAAGAAGAAGGGCCTTCTCTCTCTCCTGCACTCCACCTAAGAGTCACCTTCTCTGTTTCGGACGGGGGAAGTCCTCTCTTTGCACACTACCGGCAGGCCACTACCCTGCCCCGGTCCACTACAGGTTTCCCTGAGCCTACTCTCCACTTCAGCTCCTAGACTTCTGCTTTCTCTTGGCTTCACTTCCCCTGCAGCACAGGGGCTACAACCCTGTCTGCACTCCTCTCCCTCCTTCCACCGACTGACTCAACTCCTCCCCTCCTGCTCCTTTTGTTACACTGGGGGGGAGTTGGGGCTGCTTCACTGTACCAGTGTGGGATCAGGTGGTACCAAGGAGGTTTAACTCTTTCTGTGTCTACCTGGTTTTGCCAGGGCATCACATACCCCCTTGGTTAAACACAGACCGTCCATTGGCTGTCCAGACACCGACGTTTTTTTATTTTTCAGAAAAACTGCAATGGAAAAAAGGGTAAAACATTAACATTTGATCCCCCTAAGGGGAGGCATTTTTGCTTACAACGTTGCTAAACTGTCCTTCCCGCCAGTCCATAAAACAACATTTTTACAACTGCTGCAGCTCCCAATACGGGGCACGGGTTCCGTGCTCCGACCCCTGCTCAGGAGCCAGGCCCACTTGGATGCCCTTGGCGGCGGCTACAACCGGCCTCACTAACTGCCGAGAGCCCCAACGCTCAGTGGCCTGCTCCTCCTCTCAGCAGGTGCACTCCCGCTGTTCCACAGCCGGGACGGGGTATTTGGGAGTGCCTGGCGCTGCAGCTGGGAGAGATTTCAGGACGGGGCCGCCTCCATTGCGGCTGGGTGGACATCCAGAGCCGACGTCATCACTGTTGCAAAGCAAGAAGGCCTGCGGAGACACCATCACATGTTTCTCAACGCTGGCAGGAAACTAGCCAGGTCTGTCACCGGGAAGGAACAACCACGGGAAGGGCAGTCTCCAGTCAAGGAGACCACCTATGCCAAACATGGTATCCATCCACAGACAGCCGTTTCGGGGTATTTGCCCCTCATCAGTGTGGAGTAGGAATCTGGCTAGTCGGACATTGCCTAGTAAAAGACTATGTGAGCAAGGATGGTTGACCTTAGGGAGATCAACATCAACCACTGCGGAGACACCATCACGTGTTTCTCAACGCAGTGATTCTAGAGGAATGCCCCCTGGGAAATATTCAAAGCAAGAAGGCCTGCGGAGACACCATCACATGTTTCTCAACGCTGGCAGGAAACTAGCCAGGTCTTTCATCGGGGTTGCAGCCTGGCTAAGGGCCGGACGGGATGTCATCGGGGTTGCAGCCTGCTGTGACATCTTGCCGCTCTCTTGTCCAGGAACGGAATTTTGCAGAGTCCTGGCGTCCCTGCACTTTACGGTTCTGGTTCCATGCTGCAGATTCTTCACCCGCCCCCCCATTGGTCTTTTGCAGGCACTCTCTTCTGCTGCGGGTAAGTTTTGTTTTACGACCTCTGGGTTTACCTTCCGGCCGTGTGCCCAGGGGGCGGGGCTTCAGCGTTGCACCCTTTCTTGGGGAAGAAGACCCTGGGCTGTCGTTTTTTTGCACCTAAAAATGGCATCAAAAATGGCGATTTTGGAAAACTTCTCAACGGATCACCGCTGACTGTCCAATTCAAGGCGCACTTCCACCGGGTAAGTGAATGGGTTCTAATCCTGTTTGTGACGCCAAGTTTCGGGGTGTGCCGCCCCCGTGCCAGCAGCCGGAGCTGCTCGGATCCGGACCTGCTGGTGGGTGGCTCGAGGGTCTCCGGACCCGGGGGTCTCACGGTCACTCTGAATAAAAGGGGGGACGTATTTTTACGGGATTAAGGATAAAGTGTCGGTGACGCCACCCACGGTGTGTGGTGAGGTGGGACACCACCGCTGCTGTGATGGGGCACTCGGGGGCGGTGTAAGGGCAGCTGGATGTTAACCCCTCCGTGGGTAGGGATGGTTGCCCCGGGGCCCAGTGGGAGTTGTGGTGGTGGCAGGGATTGCAGGGAGCAGGAAACTCACAGTTCGGTTGTCCTGGTGTTTGATGAGGCTGCTTTCATGTGTAGGGTCAGGAAACAAAGAGTCCAGTACCTAACCAGAAATTACTGGTGTCCGTAGGCCTTTGGTATGGGGGTGATTGGATCCCACACCTGGTACAAGAAGCAGGGCCCTCTCTCTCTCCTGCACTCCAGCTAAGGATCACCTTCTCTGTTTCGGATGGGGGAAGTCCTCTCTTTCGGGGCCCTGTGCACACTACCGGCGGACCACTACCCTGCCCCGGTCCACTACAGGTTTCCCTGAGCCTACTCTCCACTTCAGCTCCTAGACTTCTGCTTTCTCTTGGCTTCACTTCCCCTGCAGCATAGGGGCTACAATCATATCTGCACTCCTCTCCCTCCTTCCACCGACTGACTCAACTCCTCCCCTCCTGCTCCTTTTGTTACACTGGGGGGGGGGGGAGTGCGGCTGCTTCACTGTACCAGTGTGGGATCCGGTGGTACCACGGAGGTTTAACTGTGACTACCTGCTTTTGCCAGGGCATCAAACAAGTATGCGTACTGTATGTGTGCATGTCTGGGTACTGCATGTGTTTACATGTCTGCTTATGTACCGCCCCGCGGACTCGGCCAGCTGCCGAGCCGCTCGGATCCGTGCTCGTATGGTGGGTGGCTCGAGCTCTTCACGGACCCGGTGGTCACGTCGCTCCTTAATGATGGGTTGGCACTACACACGGGGACTTCGGTGGGGAGTTCCACGGCCGGGGCCGCGGTGGCTTGTAAGGGATTTTTAAGTTCGTGACGCCACCCACGGGTTGTGGTGAATAGATGGACACCACCGCTACCGTTGACTAGGCCTTCCAGGGATGGTGTTGCGCAGCTTGATGTTGATCCCTCCGTGGGTAGGGGAGTGATGGTCCCGGGGGCCCGAGGGAGGCGCTGAAGCGGGAGATTGGATACGTGCAGGGGTGTCGGTGCGGTGCAGCGCGGCGCGCGGCCCGAAGGCACTGGTGTACTCACTATGACACAACACACTGGAGTCTCTGGTAAACCAAACGGGATGATGAACGGGGCCCGCAGCCAGCTGCAGCTTCTCCTTGAACAAGTTGGTGGTTTCCACCTTTCTCCTGCACCTCCTTAATGTAACTGTTCTGACTCCTATGCCTAAGCAACGGTAGTCCGCTCCCCAGCTTGCTGGGTGTCGGGAGAGCCCTGTTTGCCCACAGACGCTGGCCCTTTGGGTCTCTATGCCTTGGCGGTGGCTTTATCCTAAAAGGTTGGGCTGTTGTCTTTAGTCGGGTCTTGTGTGGGAAAGGTCCTAAAGTCCAGTCCTCAATCAGTTGATTCAACTTAGCCTAGTGGGTTCTGGGCTTCGTACTGGGTCTGAGTACCCCTCCTGGTGCTCTGGTTTCCAATGGGTTCCCCCGTTCGGTACCGGGGGGCCACTGGCTGTAATTTCAGCTGCTGCAGGCGGCCATTACCGTCTGTCTCCTTGCCAGAGGTGACTGGGCTCCAACCCAGCCACCTGAGAAGACTATTGGCAGGCCTTGTCACAGGTCTGACCTTGAACTCGACTTCTCTCCTCCACTGTCAAAAGCTACTCTCTAACTCTGTTTTTTCCGCCTCCAGGCCTGTGAACTCCTTGGTGGGTGGAGCCAACCACCTGGCTCTGCCCCCCTGGTGTGGACATCAAACCTGGAGGGAGGTGACAAGGGTTTTGAAGTTTGGCTGCTGTCACCTTTCTAGGGAGGGGGTGTGTGTGCATGGGACTACCTGGGACGACCTGACTAGTCCAAGGCGTCACATTCCCCCTTGGTTTAATACAGACAGTCCAATGCCCGTCCATCACCGGTTTATTTTGTAACTGCAAAAAGATAAAACATTTTTTTTTTTTTAACATTATGCATTTTTTTGAATCTTCCCTTACGGGAGGCACATACTTGAACCGTTGCAAACAGTACATTTTTAATAATACGGGAAATGGCAACGGGTCATGATTGAGCACTGTATGGGAGAAGTGTTGAGTCTGCTGCAGCAGCTGTCTGCCACTGCAGGAGGGGGTCGGCAGAGGGCACTACAGCGTGAGATCCAAGTGTAGTGACCCGAAAAGCCACTACTAATGTGTGTTCTGTATTATCTATGTGATTACATTTGTGACACCTATTCCCCACCTTGGGAGGAGGTAAATTATTTAGCGTTGCGCTGCCCTCTACTGACTTGCTTTGGTATTGCAATTAATTTGAAAGAAAGGAAGTGGCTGTTGGGGGGGGAGCTTGAGGAGGCAGTTAAAAAGAAAAACCGGTTAGATGCGGTTGAGTTGCTGTGATGCAGGAGAAAAAAAAAAGACCTCCATTGAGATATGCGGGGAGTGTAATTATCACCCTATTCGGAGCGCCCCGTTTCTGCAGCAACAGAGTACTGAAAAACGCAATTAATCCAATTGCTAGTGACATTCATCTTCCCAAGGCCGGGATAGGAAAAACACTTGAACTAGTCCACTGTTTAAGAGATCTCTTTATTGCTATGAAATGACTGTCTATTGGAAATGGAAAAACAACTTTGATTGACTAAAGGTTGGCTACAAGAATTAAGTAAAGTTCCTCATTTACGTTTTCACAGAATCCTCGGTGTCTGTCTTCCTTCAGCGGCCTTATACCTGGCAGATATCACCCCAACTCATAGTCTCCTATCTCTGTTATTTTTCTCTTTATAATTTGCCTTCTAACCTAGGGATTTGCTGGAGCCATCGGAGACACCGTGACCTGAACATCCTCTGAGGTAGTAGGCCCGGCTTCTCACAAGGCAGTGCGGCAAATTACAAGAGCCCTCCTGCAATGGTAGCAAGTGAACTTGACGGGTGGAGAGATTGGTGGAGTGCGGGTGATAGACGCAGCCCCTTTAGTGGTCCCACCAAGGAGTGAGATGATGATTTGGTGCAGGGCAGCAGTAGGCCCCCAGGGACGAGATTACCCGGCATTGGTGGAACCCTCGCCTTCAGAGCACTGGCCCACAGTAATGGCCGCCAGAGGGGTGATTGACGTCAAGAAAGGGAGAGTGCCTGTGAGAGGGCTGAATTGCGGGGAGGAAGAGGTTAGGCTCCCTGGCTACGTCACCATAGCTAAGCTGCTCACCATAGATGCCCACTCCATCCATGAAACCACCTACTGGTGTGGACATCAAACCTGGAGGGAGGTGACAAGGGTTTTGAAGTTTTGCTGCTGTCACCTTTCTAGCGAGGGGGTGTGTGTGCATAAGACTACCTGGGACAACCTGACTAGTCCAGGGCGTCACACTTACAGTATTTGTGCATGTTTGCATATGTGTGCAAGTCTGCATACTGTATATGTGTATGTCTCCATCATTTTTTCTTGTTTTTTCTTTATTTCCAGCAGCATCCAGACATCTTCCCCATGCCAAAAGCTTCTTGATTTTCTGTACTGCAGCCTTTCAAGAAGCTTTATTAAGCATCTGAACAACATTCAATCTAGGACACAAACTTTTGGGGAAAGTCCCAGACACTAGGTGTCCAATACGAACTTAAACGTTACAGTTTGGGTTCGATCATCCCTATTAACAACTATATGTCTCTTTACCAGATGTCCACTGTGATACATAGGCGGTATATGCCTATGACAGCAATGATTGCTTCTGTTTTAAGTATTTAAATGCCCTTGTCAATCACTGACAGCTTCATTTAGATAGCACGTTGGCTGGTGCATGCATTCACCAGCTCGCTTCAGCCCCCTGTACCGCAGTTGCAGTTGCCTTGTGTTGCTGCCATATTGGTTGTTCTACGAAGCTGGCCTGAGGTTGGGCTTCCTGGAAGATGTCACAAAATGCCGATATGCTATTATGGTATGCTCACTTTGCAGTGAGAGGGGACTGTAACAGCTCATTTCACCATCCCTATGACATAAACCGGAGTGGCGGCAGAAGAAATAAAACTCAATTTTCTCACTGTAGTCAATGGTTCAGTACGCTGGCTAACAAGGGTTTAATCACTATTTACCTGCAGATTAACCTTGTATCTACAGATAAACAGCATTTTTCGAGATGACAAGTTCCTTTTAACTATGTGTCAGGCCCCCTTCACACACACATGAAAAACACGTACGTGTCTTACGTTCCGTTTTTTGGGTTTGTGTTCCGTATTTTATGTCCGTTTTTCCAGTACGTGTGACATCCGTGTGATTGCGTATGCTAGCCGTGTGTGCGTGAGATATGTTAATGACATGTCCGTGTGTTGCCCGTGTGAAATGTTCCGTGTGTGATGCACAATGACGTTGCTACATGCCGGCTGACAGCAGACAGCGACGCGCAATGAGAATGAACTCGGGTGAACTTCACCTGACTTCATTGTCATACCGCGGCTCTGTCTGTGTGTTGTGTACTGATTAGCGCTAATCCCCTGAGTGACTGAAGAGAGCAGCGCGATTAGCGCTGCCGTCACTCAGGTTACCCTCGGCTAGCTGGAGTCCTCCACCTGAGACCGCAACTCACCTCTGACTTCATCGCTTATCGCGTAGCTCACTTCAGTCACTTGGGCGACTCGGTGTCACAGTTGGAGGATCCAGCGGTGGCCACGAGTAACCTGACTGACATCATCGCTGATCACGCTACTCACTTCAGTTGCTGTCTGGAGCTAGCAGGAGTGGCGGTGTTCTTCTGCAGCTCTTGACAGCTTCATGTAGCATAGCTGAGAGCATCGCGGGACCTCCTTGGATTACGCCCGACCTGGAGGGGTTTTTGGGGCTTAATAAAGTGGTGAACGAGGGTGTTTTTTTTTTGTTTATTATTTCTAATAAAGGATTTTTTGTTGTTTGTGTTTATTTTCTTTAGCTTACAGGTTAATCATGGAAGGTATCTCGGGGAGACGCCTGCCATGATTAATCTTGGACTTAGTGGCAGCTATGGGTTGCTGCCATTAACTTCTTATTACCCCGAATGCCACCGCACCAGGGCAATTCAGGATGAGCTGGGTACAGTCCCGGGACTGTCACATCTAATGAATACGGCAATTCCGGGCTGCTGCTGGCTGATATTGTTAGGCTGGGGGCTCCCCATAACGTGGATCTCCCCATCCTGAGAATACCAGCCTTTAGCCATTTGGCTTTACCCTGGCTGGTATCAAAATGGCGGAGGACCGCACGTTGTTTTTTTTTAATTATTTATTTATTTCTTTTACTGCTCGATATTGACTCGCCCACCAGCGGATGTGATTGGTTGCAGTGAGACAGCGTGGGGGCATGTCTGACTGCAACCAATCATAGGCGCCGGTGGGCGGGGAAAGCAGGGAATACGAGATTGAATAATGAGCGGCCGGCATTTTCAAAATAGTAAAAGCCGCCGGAGCTTTTTTAACAGGTGTGCAGCACCGCACCGGTGATTGGGGATCGGTGAGTATGAGAGAGGGGTAGAGACTGACCGACGGACTGAGAGAGAGAGACAGACAGAGAGAGAGACCGTCCGACAGATAAAGAGAGAGACCGACCGACGGACTGATGGAGATTGACTGACATACACAGAAAAAAAAGATTGACCGACATCTCTTCAAAAAAGCACAAAACGTACACGGGCCATACGGAGATGCATCTGTGTCACGTATGTGTGCTCACGGACCCATTGAGTTTAATAGGTGCGTGTGTGCGTGTTCCGTGAGGAAAACGGACATGCATCCGTGTTTTACGGACAAACAAACGTATCACGGACACGGACACACGCACCGTATGGGAAAACGCACGTGTAACTCCATACATTGAATAACATTGGAGTACGAGTGGCCGTGTCTTCGGTACGTGCAGGAACAGACCTAACACATACCAGAGACATGTGCATGTGAAGGGGGCCTCAAGTCAAGTAGGACTTGAGTAGGAAGTAGGAAGTTTACTTTGACCTTAACATTGTGTAATGTACTATTAGGATTCCGCTGTTTTGACACTGTGTGCATTCATCTCATTGCCACTCCATATACAAGGTGCAAAGAGACAATCACATGCCACCAGCTTACTTTTCTATTTCTCTCATTGTTTCAGTTGGGAAAAGTAGAAGAGAAAGGTTTACACATGATCATAAGTAGGTAAACTGCATAAGGAGCGGTGATGTGAAGAGTGAAGGGAGTGTGAAAACAGCTGAATCCTAAAACAAGATCAAAATATATTTTTGAAGGTGAAAATAAAATTTCCCAAAGTTTTTTTTAAAGGTGGTGTACAAAGTGCCTCACTGTATAACTTTTGTATAATGTTTAGTTTTTGTCCACACAACTTGCTGTATGATGAATTAGGCAAAACTATGAGAATATTTAGCAATTTCCAATCACAGACTTTTTATTCTGACATCATATAGTTCTCACATCTCTGTAGTAAGATTGGGTTTGCTCCTGTATCTACAGTTAGGTCCAGAAATATTTGGACAGTGACACAAGTTTTGTTATTTTAGCTGTTTACAAAAACATGTTCAGAAATACAATTATTTATATAATATGGACTGAAAGTGCACACTCCCAGCTGCAATATGAGAGTTTTCACATCCAAATCGGAGAAAGGGTTTAGGAATCATAGCTCTGTAATGCATAGCCTCCTCTTTTTCAAGGGACCAAAAGTAATTGGACAAGGGACTCTAAGGGCTGCAATTAACTCTGAAGGCATCTCCCTCGTTAACCTGTAATCAATGAAGTAGTTAAAAGGTCTGGGGTTGATTACAGGTGTGTGGTTTTGCATTTGGAAGCTGTTGCTGTGACCAGACAACATGCAGTCTAAGGAACTCTCAATTGAGGTGAAGCAGAACATCCTGAGGCTGAAAAAATCCATCAGAGAGATAGCAGACATGCTTGGAGTAGCAAAATCAACAGTCGGGTACATTCTGAGAAAAAAGGAATTGACTGGTGAGCTTGGGAAGTCAAAAAGGCCTGGGCGTCCACGGATGACAACAGTGGTGGATGATCGCCGCATACTTTCTTTGGTGAAGAAGAACCCGTTCACAACATCAACTGAAGTCCAGAACACTCTCAGTGAAGTAGGTGTATCTGTCTCTAAGTCAACAGTAAAGAGAAGACTCCATGAAAGTAAATACAAAGGGTTCACATCTAGATGCAAACCATTCATCAATTCCAAAAATAGACAGGCCAGAGTTAAATTTGCTGAAAAACACCTCATGAAGCCAGCTCAGTTCTGGAAAAGTATTCTATGGACAGATGAGACCAAGATCAACCTGTACCAGAATGATGGGAAGAAAAAAGAAAAAAGTTTGGAGAAGAAAGGAAATGGCACAAGATCCAAGGCACACCACATCCTCTGTAAAACATGGTGGAGGCAACGTGGTGGCATGGGCATGCATGGCTTTCAATGGCACTGGGTCACTTGTGTTTATTGATGACATAACAGCAGACAAGAGTAGCCGGATGAATTCTGAAGTGTACCGGGATATACTTTCAGCCCAGATTCAGCCAAATGCCGCAAAGTTGATCGGACGGCGCTTCATAGTACAGATGGACAATGACCCCAAGCATACAGCCAAAGCTACCCAGGAGTTCATGAGTGCAAAAAAGTGGAACATTCTGCAATGGCCAAGTCAATCACCAGATCTTAACCCAATTGAGCATGCATTTCACTTGCTCAAATCCAGACTTAAGACGGAAAGACCCACAAACAAGCAAGACCTGAAGGCTGCGGCTGTAAAGGCCTGGCAAAGCATTAAGAAGGAGGAAACCAAGCGTTTGGTGATGTCCATGGGTTCCAGACTTAAGGCAGTGATTGCCTCCAAAGGATTTGCAACAAAATATTGAAAATCAAAATATTTTGTTTGGGTTTGGGTTATTTGTCCAATTACTTTTGACCTCCTAAAATGTGGAGTGTTTGTAAAGAAATGTGTACAATTCCTACAATTTCTATCAGATATTTTTGTTCAAACCTTCAAATTAAACGTTACAATCTGCACTTGAATTCTGTTATAGAGATTTCATTTGAAATCCAATGTGGTGGCATGCAGAGCCCAACTCGCGAAAATTGTGTCACTGTCCAAATATTTCTGGACCTAACTGTATGTAGTAAGCTCAGTTCTGATACTATACTGGAGAACTCAATTTTGTCTTTACTAGCAGAGGGATACAGTGAGCATCATTTTGCCTCCATCCTTAAAATTTATAAGACGGCAGTCCATTACAACAAGGGCAAGCAACAGACATTGGGGACAACAAAGCTACAGACTGGCAGAGGGCGAAAGCGACTTTCCACTGACTGGGATGACCGTCATCTTATTCGATTTTCACTCAGCAACCGCAGGATGACATCAAGTGGCCTACAAAAGGAATGGCAAATGGCAGCTGGAGTGAAGTGCACAGCAAGAACCTTTCGTAACAGGCTCCTAAAGGCAGGGCTCAAGTCATATAACGCTAGAAAAAAGCCTTTCATCAATCAGAAGCAAAGGAGAGCCAGGCTGAAGTTTGGCAAAGACCAGGACCATAAGGATTGTACCATAGAGGACTGGAGTAAGGTAATCTTCTCTGATGAGCCTAACTTTCAGCTTTGCCCAACACCTGGTCATCTAATGGTTAGGCGGAGACCTGGAGAGGCGTACAAGCCACAGTGTCTTGCACTAACTGTGAAATTTGGTGGAGGATCGGCATTGATCTGGGGATGCTTCAGCAAGGCTGGAATTGTGCAGATTAAACTTTGCAATGGACGTATGAATCAAACCGCATACAAAGTTATCCTTCTGCTCAGGCAATGTTCCCCAACTCTGAGAACTGTTTCTTCCAGCAGGACAATGCACCATGCCACCCAGCTAGGTCAATCAATATGTGGATGAAGGATCACCACATTAAAACCCTGTCATTGCAAGCCCAATCTCCAGACCTGAACACCATTGAAAACCTCTGGAATGTAATCAAGAGGAGGATGGATAATCACAAGCCATCAAACAAAGAAGAACTGCTTAAATTTGTGCACCAAGAGTGGCATAAGGTCACCAAAAAGCAGTGTGAAGACTGATGGAAAGCATGTCAAGATGTATGAAAGCTGTGATTAAAAATCATGGTTATTCCACAAAATATTGATTTCCAAACTCTTCCTGAGTTAAAACATTAGTGTTGTTATTTTTAAATTATTATGAACTTGTTTTCTTTGCATTGAGGTCTGAAAGCAGTGCATTTTTTTGTTATTTTGACCATTTCTCATTTTCAGAAAATAAATACAAAATGTATTGCTTGGAAATTTAGAGACATGTTCTCAGTAGTTTATAGAATAAAAGAACAATTTACATTTTACTCAAAAATATACCTATAAAGAGAAAAATCTGAAAAACTAGCAATTTTGCAGTGGTCTCTTTAATTTTTGCCAGAGCTGTATTTTGAAATAGTGAATAGGTGAATAAGTGGCTGTCATCAATAATAGAGTGGAGCCCATGCCATTTTTCTAAATTATTTATCCAAATAATTTTTTAAAAAATGGCTTTGCATCCCCTATATATTTGGCCATCAGCTTTACCTTGGCTGGTTATCAAAGGTTGCAGCCCACAGTTGTCTGTTTTACCTGCACAGGTTATAAAAAATAGGTGGGAGCCCACTCATTTTTTTTAATTTATTTATTCCATATCTACGTTTGCAGGGCAATTGCCCCCATTTTGCTTCCTTTCTCCATTGACTTGTAAGAGGTCCAGGTTACGGGTCAAGTTCTGGTCAAGTTTGAAAACCGAATTGAACTTTCAACTAAAGTCCGTCTGAACTCAGCGAACCTGAACATTCACTGGTCTGCTCATCATTAATAGTAATTAAAAAAACATAACAAAATGACTAAAAATTATAATTCTCATGAAGCTCTTGTATATAGAGATATGGATACACACAAACCACACAATTGTTTGGAATGGCTTTTTGATGTTGCACCAGGGAAAAATAGTTATTAAACTGTTCACGAAAATGTGACATTGCTTAAGAAACCACCTCTGGATATGAAGGCATTAAACATCTGTGCTGGCAAAAGTGAAGATCTCAGCGATGCTTAATGGTCATGACATGTTACATTTATGCTTTTCTTTGTTCAGCTTAGCACAAGTAACCTGGCTTCTCCTACAAACAATACGTGTATTGTTCCTTTGACAGGATCACTACATATCTACATATATGTCAGATGGCTCGTGGATATGTTTGAGTGATCAGTTCCTGTATCGACAAACATCAAGATAATGTATTTCTCCTCCAATAGAAGAAGACATCATGACAGCTAAAGAGGTTTAATTGCTGATCAGGAGCAAATTATAAGAATGGCAGCTCATATTCATTAAGGGGCCAGATGATATCATTAACATTATCTCATTTCTGGAATGTCATCAACCTGTCAGATTACTCTTAAGGTGTCAACCAGAAACAGCTTCTAATGGACACCAAGGCAAAATAGGATATAGTTCCATAGCAGCATCAAGACTTCACCAGGAACAATGGGGGTGAGGGGGTGAAGGGGTGGGGAAGAATATAATTAAACACACCTAAAAAATTAAGCTTTAACTGGTGAAAATAATAATTTCCCATTAATTCCCTCACAATCAATGTATCTAAGTACCGTGAGCAAGGGACGGTGGTTTGATGGCACCCCCATCACAACAATATTTCCCCAATGTAAATCTGTATGTGGCATAACAATAGCTGTAAACTTAGCTTAATTCAATATACATACCTTATCTTCTTTTAATAGACCCAATAAATATTAAGCAACTCTATCTTTAGTTTGATGGATTACCCCATAGCAAAGTAAAACCTAATAAAATGAAAAATTAAGTTACGAGTCTTTGGCACAGATAATGTCAAGGACAGCCCAGGATATCACGCAGATATCCCACCGCTGACAGCAATATGTCAAGAACAGCACGCTTCTGCCCACTTATCAGACAGTCGAGCTCCGGCACTCACAACCAGGAATGATCCCCGCAATGTCCCTGGATTTTTAACCCCCTAATTGAGGTGATCGATATTGATTGCGTAACTTAGGGGATTGGGAGACGGATGACGCGTGTTTTCTCACCTAAAATTGGTTCTCCAGCAATGTAATCGTGAGGGCCCGATCATTGCTTTGGTGACCCGAGGTCGTCATGACGACCTCTGGGTCACCAGACTACGGAAAGCCACTGTGATTATGCCAGGACTGATCGCAGATGCTTCTGTCCATGCTGTATCGATAGCTATACTGTAATGCAATGATTGAGCATTGCAATACAGTACAGCTGCGATCAAGTGAAAAACCAAAAAAGAATATTTAAAAAATTCAGAAAATAAAGAACAAAAATAAATAAATCAAATAAATACAGTATGTATATTTCTGTAAAAAAAAAAAAAAAGTACACATATTTGGAAACGTCATGTCTGTAACAATTCGATCTATAAAACTGTCACACTAGTTAACCCCTCCAGTGAACACGGAAATATAAATAAACAAAAAACTTAGCAAAACTATGGCTTTTCTTCATACAGCTGACAATAAAAGTGGAATAAAAAGCGATCAACAAGTCACATATAAGGAAAAATGGTATAGCTGAAAATATAATCTTGTCTCGCAAAAAAGAAGCTGCCATAAAGTGCTATCAGTGAAAAAAAAAAAGTTATAGCTCTCAGAATAAAGCAATGTAAAAAATATTTTTTCTATAAAATAATTTTTATGGTGTAAAATCAGTAAAACACAAAAAAAATATAAATGTGGTATCGCTGTAATTGTACTGACCTGAAGAATAAAGCTGTATTATCCCTTTTACGACACAGTGAATAGCATAAAAAACAAAAACAATTGTTTTTTCCTGAATTGCTGTTTCTCTTTGATCATGCCTCACAAAGATCAGAATAGAAAATGATCAAAAATATTTTGTGGCCCAAAATAGTACTAATAAAAACTCCAAATCATCCAGCAAAAACACAGTGATCACATGACTATCAACAGAAAAATATAAAAACTATAGCCTTTAAAAGTCAGTGACGCAAAAGCCTTAATTTTGTTAAAAAAAAGCATTTTTATTGTTATAGCAGCCAAGCCTAATAGCCTATACAAATCTGAGACAGAAGATAATCCAGCAACAAAGTCCGAGGGATATTAAAATCCAAAAATTTATTAAATCAAATTAAAATCCATATAAAAAAAGGTCCAAACAGGGTATAAACAACTGTCAGAGAGGATGCATTTCGAACCCAATGGCTCTTAGTCAGTCTCTACTGACTAAGGATAGAGACTGACTAAGAGCCATTGGGTAGAGACTGACTAAGAGCCATTGGGTTCGAAATGCATCCTCTCTGACAGTTGTTTATACCCTGTTTGGACATTTTTTTATATGGATTTTAATTTGATGTAATAAATTTTTGGATTTTAATATCCCTCGGACTTTGTTGCTGGATTACCCTCTGTCTACAATCTGGATTGCCAGTATACCCTTTCCCTTGCACGAGTCCTGGATACGGTGACCCCTCCTTTGGCTACAGGTGAGTGGATACCAATCTTTCTTTTTGTCCCTATACAAATCTGGTATAGATGTAATCATACTGACCGGAGAAATAAAGCTACCCTATCATTAAGGTGAACGGTGTAAAAAATAAATAAAACCAATTTTTCACCTGTTATTTATTTCTTCTCAAAGATCATAGTACACCACAGCTCATATTTATCCTGTGCTCTACGCTGATCACTTACACCATGGATTACGTGTAAATCTCTCAAAAATGTGTTTCAGACAAAATTCCCAATTGAATTGCTTACTTATTCCTCTTGTTAAAATTGGAAATCTGGGGTTAAAACAACATTTTAGTGGTAAAAACTTAATTATTTTTTTCTTCACTGCCCCAATAGTGTGAAATGTTGTGACACACCTATAGTGTCTATTTGCTCAAAGCACCCCTGGATTAACTCACTGAGGGGTGCAGTTTTTAAAATGGGGTCACTTGTGGAGACTTTCTGCTGTTATGGAACCTCAGAGGCTTTGCCAATGTGAAATGGCACCTGCAAACCATTCCAACAAAATCTGAACTCAAATATGGCACGCCTTCCCTTCTTCACTTTGTACTGTGCCTCAGAAGACGATTTCAAGCATATATAGGGTATTAACGTACACAGGAGAAATTGTACAACAAATTCTACTGTGCATTATTTCCTCTTACCCTAGTGAATTTGAAAAATGTAAGGTTAAAGCAACATTTTTGTGGTTAAAAATGTATTTTGTCATTTTCACGGCTCAACATTATAAAATTTAGTGAAGCACCTGGTGGTTCAAGGTGCTTACCAAATATCTAGATAACTTTCTTCGGGGTTGTAGTTTCCAAAATTCAGTCACTTCTGAGGGAGCTACACTGTTTAAGCACATCAAGGGCTCTCCAAACGCAACATGGTGTTCACTATTTATTCCAGACAATTTTGTGTTCTAAAATTCGAATGGTGTTTCTTCCCTTCCAAGCCCTGATGTGCGCACAAATAGTAGATTTCTACCACATATGAGGCATCGGTACTCAGGAAACATTGCACAACATATTATACAGTGCATTTCTCCTCTTATCTTTCTAAAAATGAAATATTTGTGGTTAAAGCAACATTTTTGTGGTAAAAACTATTTTTTTTTATTTTCAGGGGTCAATGTTATAAAATTCTATGAGGCACCTGGGCGTTTAAGGTGCTCATTAAACATCTAGTTGAATTACTTGAAAGGTCTAGTTTCCAAACACGACATGGAGTCTGCTGTGTTGCAGAAAATTTTGCGCTCTAATGGCACTCTTTCCCTTACGAGCCCTGTCGTGCACCAAAACAGTATATTTCCACCACATATAGTGTATTGGTGTATTCAGGAAAAATTTCACAACAAACTGTGCAATTTCTATTATTACCCTTGTTAAAATTCAATATTTGGGGCTAAAGTAACATTTTTGTGAGAAAAAGTAAAATGTTCATTTTTTTCCTTCCATATTGCTTTAGTTACTATGACACACCTAAAGGGTTAATAAACTTCTTGGATTTGGTTTTGAGCTGTCTAAGGGCTGTAGTTTTTAGAATTTGGGGTATTTTCAGTCACCTAGGATTCTCAAAGTCACTTAATTGTGGGGTACATTTTGTTGGAAAAATGACAAATTGCAGATAAACTTTAAACCCTTATAATTTCCTAACAAATATGGAATAAAATTGAAAAGTTTGAAAATTGCAAAATTTTCAAAATTTTTGCCAAATTTCAGATATTTTCAGAAATAAACACAAATATTATTGTCCTAAATTTACAACTATCATGAAGTACAATTTTTCTTGAAAATACTGGTCAGAATTGGAAAAATTGGCCTGGTTGTGAAGGAGTTTATTACCTGTTTCACAAACGACTATGGTCACCTGCTGAAGGGTCATGTAGAGGTTGAGTATTAGCCTGACTTTGATATTCATAAAGATATATATGGGACTTCTTAAAGTTTTGCAATCATATCTATACCAGACACAATCTTAATTGTCTAAAAATGCCTTGCATGTATCATTCTTTTCCCCATCAAAATGTTGCACACCTGGATGAAGCATGAAAGTCCCCTCTAAACTACTATATAGGTATTTGGTCATGCTAGTGGCATTACTGAGGAAAAACAGTTTCCTCATGAGTAGTACAGATGGGTTGCGGAGAGAAACCAGGGCACAATACACTAAAGGGTGCTTTACACGAGACGAACTATCGTGCGATAGATCGTCAGGGTCACAGTTTTTGTGACGCACATCCGGCATCGCTTGCAACGTCTGGCTGTGTGACACCTCCGAGCAATGCAGTATCGCTCACAAATTGTGAGTCGTCTACTCGTCGCTCAGTTTCATAATCTCGTTTGATTAAAATGGCGCCGGTGTCTCATCGTTCCCGGGGTAGCACACCCCGCTCCGTGTGACACCCCGGGAACGATGAACAGCAGCTTACCTCCGTCCCACGGCACCCGCCGGCTATGCGGAAGGGTATGAGGTGGGCGGGATGTTTTCGTCCCGCTCATCTCCGCCCCTCCGCTTCTATTGGTCGACGTGTGACATTGCTGTGACGCTGAACGTCCCTCCCTCTTCAGGAAGAGTATGTTCGCTGC
The DNA here is from genome assembly GCF_048569485.1 of Anomaloglossus baeobatrachus. NCBI lineage: Eukaryota > Metazoa > Chordata > Amphibia > Anura > Aromobatidae > Anomaloglossus > Anomaloglossus baeobatrachus. Next base: position 115,142,973 of record NC_134358.1, on the reverse strand, counting down.
CCACAGCGACATCGCACAGCAGGTAAGTGCGTGTGACGGGGGTTAACAACTTTGTGCGCCACGGGCAACTAATTGCCTGTGACGCACAAACGACGGGGGCGTGTACGATCGATCGTGAAATTGCACGATAGATCGTACCGTGTAAAGCAGGCTTTAGGGACAGCTAGGGATTCTTGTGATCAGCCCAGTAAAGCACACAAACGTGTTTCCCTCAGTCATGCAACTAGCATACCAATTCACCTAGGTATGGTTATAGGAAGCTGTCAGTAGAATCAACCCTCTTAAGTTGTTTATATGTGCATATAGGGCATAGAAAGTTGAATAAAATGATACCTTAACATCTGTGATTCGATATTTTTCTGTTTGCAGATAAATCCACATTTTTCTTGATATGCAAATGTGACGCCCTGGTCGGGCCAGGTAGTCCCAAATAGGGCTCCACACAACACCCTTCCCTCACAGGTGACATCAGCCAACCTTAAAACCCTAGTCACCTCCCTCGGAGCTTGATAGACTCACCAGGGGGCGGAACCAGGTGGTTGGAAGATGCCCACCTAGTAGTTTTAGACAGCCTGAGGGCGGGGAAAGAAAACAGTTCAAAAACAGTTCAGTTGTAGAGTTCAAGGAGAGTGGAGGCCAGGCCTGTGTCTCAGGCCTGAAGGAAAACTGACAGGTACAAGGGTAGCCGGCTCGGTGGAACTGGGACAGGGTTGTAGCCCGCTGGTACCGACCCGGGGAACCGACCCGGAAACCGGAGCACACAGGGGGATACTCAGACCCTGAAGCTAGGTCCAGAAGCAACTGGAACTGGTTAATTAACTGATTGAGGCCAGGACTAGAGGTCCTGTCCCACCCAAAGTCGCGATTGAAGGCAACAGCCCACCGAGGGGGATAATAGGCCACCACCAGGGCTCAGAGATTCCACGGGCCAGCGTCTGCGGGCAAGGGCTCCTTAGGCCACATCCAGCCGGGAGTGGACTCCTGAAGTTGCAAGCACAGGCAGTCCACCGTTCTAAAAAAGGTGCATGAGAAAGACAGAGACCACCAGCCAGGTGGGGGAACCAGAACGCAGCCAGCTGCGGGCACCGACCACCATCACCTTGGTTTACCAGAGACTCGTTTTTTTCCTTAATAGTGAGTACACCAGCACCCTGCGGTTTGCCATCTCCCTGCACCACCAACCCCAACGGGTCCCGGGGCCACCATCCCTACTCACGGAGGGGTTAACAACTTGCTTCACAACATCTCCCCAGGGTGCCCCATAACTGCAGTGGTGGTGTCCAATATCACCACATACCGTGGGTGGCATCAGGAACCTAGTACGGCCTAGCCCATACATATACGTCCACCACCCCCGACCCTTTTCATTCGGAGTGTCCGTGGGATCCCCGGGTCTGGTGACCCTCGTGCCACCCACCGGAAAGTCCAGACCCAAGCAGCGGCAGTCTGCTGGCATGGGGGCGGCACACCCTGAAACTTTGGCATCACGAACAGGATGCTTACCCATCCACTTACCTTGTGGAAGTGTGCCTTGTATTGAAGTCAGCGGTGATCCGTTGAAAAATTTCCAGAAACCACCATCTTGCTGCCATCTTTTGGCACGAAGATTCACGCCCAGGGTCTTCTTCCCCGCGAAAAGGGCGCGAAAGTTGAAGCCTCGCCCCCTGGGAACATGGCCGAAAAGCAAAGCCGGAAGTCGCAAAACGAAACTGACCAGCCTAAAAGAGGAGTGCCAGAAAAAAGACCAAGGGGGAGAAGCGGGAACATGTCCGCGCCTACCTCGACGGCGGTTTGGCGCCGGCCACTGGAGCGGTGGCGCCTGCAGGTGCGCCTGGCGATGGGAATGTGGCGGCCCCCACTCTGGTCGCAAGAGCGGGTGAAGCGGCGGCGCCCGTAAGCGGAGTAGCGGATGAAGAGGCTGCAGCTCCCGCTCCGGACGCAGGAACAGAGGCGGCGTGGGATCGGTTGCCGCCGGGAACAGCCACCTGGTTAGAATGAAATGTATCCAGTTATGGGTCAATCCGATGCAGCAAGAGTTGGGCTAGAAGAAGTAGATGCAGAAGATGGTGGCCGTGGTGTAGGCAAATGAGAGGCCCGCCTCATGGAAGGCACCCCAGCAGGATAAATCCACGCAGACCCCTCCAGTCCCGCCGACCCGTCAGGAGGCAGGACCCGCTCCCGGTGAAACTGGTGAACCCCGGATGGCCCAGCTCCTGGAGGAAACGGTACCGCCTGTGGAGCCACCCCAGTCTTCCGTGCAAGCCCTGAACCCCGGGATGTACTGCACTTGGTTTGGAGAGCCCGCCTCCTGGCGGCTGCGGGAGCGGCACGACCTGGTGCAGTAGTGCAGCAAGAATCTGTAATTTTGTTATGAAAAAGTTCTAAAGTTTTAACGTTAACAAAAAAAAAAATGGCTGAGAACTTGCAGGCCAACCCAAAAACTATTGGGTCTTGTAAATAGCCCCAGACCACCCTTTTCATCATACCGCAGTCTCCGGAGAGGCTGGTTGGAGGACGGGCCTGTGGCAGAGTAGGCAGAGGTCCCATCACCATGGAAACCGGTGACTACCCTCCGGGTCAGGGGTCCCCTGGACGTGGGGCCTCTGAGAGAGACTGCCGGGTAGGGAACTTATTACCCAGCCCATATGGGCAACACCCGGACCCAAACCGTTTCCTGGACTGGGGAAAAGGGGTGCGCCTCAGTGCTTAGCAGTGGCACCAGGGCTAGGTTTGCTTGGATGGGTTAAGGTGAAAAGGACCCGGTCCCGTCCCGTCCCGGTTAATAAAATTGTTTTATGCAACGTTTAAGTGACCCGCCTCCCGTTAAGGGAAGAAAGCAAAAATATTCATGTTATGTAAATATGTTATTATAATTGTATATGTTTTAAAAATCCTTTTATCTTTTTGCAGTTAAGCAAAATAAACCGGTGGTGGTCGGACAGCCCGCGGACGGTCTGTGTTTAACCAAGGGGGAGTGTGACGCACTGGCCAGGCAAGGCAGTCCCAAATAGGGCCCCACACAACACCCTCCCCTCACAGGTGACATCAGCCAACCTTAAAACCCTAGTCAACTCCCTCGGGGCTTGATAGACACACCAGGGGGCGGAACCAGGCAATTGGAAGACGCCAACTTAGGAGTTTTAGACAGCCCATGGGTGGGGAAAGAAAACAGTTCAAAAACAGTTCAGTTGTAGAGTTCAAGGAGAGTGGAGGTCAGGCCTGTGTCTCAGGCCTGAAGGAAAACTGACAGGTACCAGGGTAGGAGCCCTGGTGCCTTTGGCTAGGAGGCAGACGGCGGTCTCCATCTGCAGGAGCCGGAAGACGGCTCGGTGGAACTGAGGAGGACCGGGACAGGGTTGTAGCCTGCCGGTACCGACCCAGGGAACCGACCCGGAAACCGGAGCACACAGGGGGGGTACTCAGACCCTGAAGCTAGGTCCAGAAGCTACTGGAACTGGTTAATTAACTGATTGAGGCCAGGACTAGAGGTCCTGTCCCACCCAAAGTCCCGATTGAAGGCAACAGTCCACTGAGGGAGATAATAGGCCACCGCCAGGGCTCAGAGATCCCACGGGCCAGCGTCTGAGGGCCAGGGCTCCTTAGGCCGCATCCAGCCTGGAGCGGACTCCTGAAGTTGCAAGCACAGGCATTCCTCCATTCTAAAAAGGTGCAGGAGAAAGACAGAGACCACCAACCGGGTGGGGGAACCAGAACGCAGCCGGCTGCGGGCACCGACCACCATCACCTTGGTTTACCAGAGACTCGTGTGTTTCCTTAATAGTGAGTACACCAGCACCTTGCGATCGCCCATCTCCCTGCACCACCAACCCCAACGGGTCCCGGGGCCACCATCCCTGCCCACTGAGGGGTTAACAACTTGCTGCACAACATCTCCCCCGGGTGCCCCGTAACTGCAGCAGTGGTGTCCAATATCACCACATACCGTGGTTGGCGTCACGAACCTAGTACGGCTAAACCCGTACATATATGTCCACCACCCCCCGACCTTTTTCAATCGGAGTGTCCGAGCAGCGGCAGGCTGCTGGCACGGGGGCGGAACATAAATGAGCTGTTAAGATCTATGGGCTGGACACTGATCTACCTGAGAATCAGCCTACAGGGATTATTTTAAATGAAAGGAGGCATTACCGGTGTGAGACATGTAATGACTAAAAGTCTGCTGTTCTGATCTACATATTCACATACTGGTAACAACCCCTTTCATTTAAAATAAGCTCTGTAGGTAGACTCTCAGGGAGATCTATGTCCGACCCATAGATCTTAACAGCTATTTTTTATACATTAAGAAAAATATGGATTTTTGCCATAGTGCCCAATTGTAGAATGGACCAACCGCCAGACACCACACAAGTCAACAAGTAGTACTAGCCCTACTGCGCCATTGCCATCATCAACCATTGACTCTCTTCCTCCTCCAGGAGTACTCCAGCTGTCGCTAGACAGTTAATAAGGCTGAATTTAGAAAATAGTGTTAGTTGAGGTGGTATATGCATAGCACTGTGCATTATACAGTTATATAGCATTCCCACTGGCGCTGCATAAAAACTAGTATATATTATAATGTGTTGTGTTATTATTGCACCACACATATATTTTTATACAATTCCAGGGAGGAACTTTATAACTGTATAATGTAAAGTACTATGCATATAGAACTGCTGGAGACCTGGGAATTACTATATACTGTATACAGCACCATAATAAAATATACCATATAGCTAGTGATGAGCGAGTACTAAAAAGCTCGGGTGCTCGAGGCTCGGGCCGAGCATCCCAAGATACTCGTGTACTCGGCCCGAGCACCGAGCCCAATGTTATCCTATGGGAGACCCGAGTATTTTTGTGAAATGACCCCCGGCAGCATGTAGAAACCCTAAAAATGGCACAAAAGTCTCAGAAGAGTGCTCAAATGACATGGCAACAGCATGGGGAAGACCCCTTGAAGCATTTATCCTTCAAAAGTCACAGCTGTGAACAATTTTGTCCGCGTTTTACGCCATTTTTACGGACTCACCAGAAAACCTTCAAAAATGACACCAAAATGAATTTTCATGGCGGAAATGTTAAGGGCACATACCCAATAGTGAGATAGAGCTAATGTATGTTACTTTTTGAGATTAATACATGAAAGATTTTACGTAAAACATTGTGTGGCACTCCGATGTCCCTGAGAAGAGACGTACATAAAGGCCTCTGAGTCTAATGTGCCCATTTTGAGGAAGTGAGTCTTTGTAGTATTTTCCTTTGCCAGGGCAGTCCAAAATTGTGAGGTTCACCAATGCCCCTGCATACAGACGTGCATGAGGGCCTGTAAACCTGAAGTGCCCATTGTAAGGAAGTGGGTCTATTGTAGTATAGCCCTTAGGCAGGGCAGCCAAAAATTGGGAGGCTCCACGTTGTCCCTGGATAGAGACGTGCATGAGGGCCTGTAAACCTGAAGTGCCTATTGTAACGAAGTGGGTCTATTGTAGTATAGCCCTTTGGCAGGGCAGCCAAAAATTGGGAGGCTCCACGTTGTCCCTGGATAGAGACGTGCATGAGGGCCTGTAAAACTGAAGTGCCTATTGTAAGGAAGTGGGTCTATTGTAGTATAGCCCTTTGGCAGGGCAGCCAAAAATTGGGAGGCTCCACGTTGTCCCTGGATAGAGACGTGCATGAGGGCCTCAAAACATTAAGTGTCCATTGTCAGGAAGTGGGTGTATTATAGTATAGCCCTTAGGCAGGGCAGCCAAAAATTGGGAGGCTCCACGTTGTCCCTGGATAGAGACGTGCATGAGGGCCTCAAAACATTAAGTGTCCATTGTCAGGAAGTGGGTGTATTATAGTATAGCCCTTAGGCAGGGCAGCGAAAAATTGGGAGGCTCCACGTTGTCCCTGGATAGAGACGTGCATGAGGGCCTCAAAACATTAAGTGTCCATTGTCAGGAAGTGGGTGTATTATAGTATAGCCCTTAGGCAGGGCAGCAAAAAATTGGGAGGCTCCACGTTGTCCCTGGATAGAGACGTGCATGAGGGCCTCAAAACATTAAGTGTCCATTGTCAGGAAGTGGGTGTATTATAGTATAGCCCTTAGGCAGGGCAGCCAAAAATTGGGAGGCTCCACGTTGTCCCTGGATAGAGACGTGCATGAGGGCCTCAAAACATTAAGTGTCCATTGTCAGGAAGTGGGTGTATTATAGTATAGCCCTTAGGCAGGGCAGCCAAAAATTGGGAGGCTCCACGTTGTCCCTGGATAGAGACGTGCATGAGGGCCTCAAAACATTGTTCCCATTGCAAAGGAGCGGGTCTCCTGTCGTTGTAATGTCCATTCTGCAAAGAATGGGCGAAAAAATTTACCACTGGGGGTATACCTGAAACAAAGGCCTAACCATTGTAACGGTCATCATGGTGGCGCATGAGGAGAAGGAGGAGCAGTCCAGCGATTATCCAAAGTCCAGAAGTGTGTACCCATGGGTGAGTGGAGGTACATGGCAAATTCCCGTTACAAACTTTAAATTCCGCTCTCATTTGCTGGTGGTGTGGTGAAGTCTGGCCCAATCCAACCCTTGTTCATCTTGATCAGAGTCAGCCTGTCAGCATTTTCAGTTGACAGGCGGGTGCGTTTATCTGTAATGATTCCACCTGCGGCACTAAAAACACGCTCTGACAAAACGCTAGCGGCAGGGCAGGCCAGGACTTCCAAGGCGTAGAGAGCCAATTCATGCCACGTGTCCACCTTGGATACCCAATAATTGTAAGGCACAGAGGAATGTCGGAGTACAGTTGTTCGATCTGCAAGGTACTCCTTGAGCATCTGGGCAAACTTAGGATTTCTTGTGGCACTACCCCGCACCTCAGGGGCTGTGGTACGTGAGGGGCTGAGAAAACTGTCCCACATCTTAAAGACTGTTCCCCTACCTCTGGCGGATTGGACTTGTGCCTCTCTCGGCTGTACGCCTTGGTTGTCCACTGATTCCTGACCTATGCCGCTAGCGTTTTGTGAGGGGAATGCTTTGCCTACTTCCGTGACTATGGCCTTCCGGAACTGCTGCATTTTAGTTGACCTCTCCGCCTCGGGAATAAGAGACATAAAGTTCTCCTTGTAGCGTGGGTCTAACAGAGTTACCAACCAGTAATGATTGTCGGCCAAGATGTTCTTAACGCGAGGGTCACGAGACAGGCAGCTTACCATAAAGTCAGCCATGTGCGCCAGACTCTTAACAGCCAGGACTTCAGTAGCCTGACCAACACGATGACTGAACATGCTGTCCTCCTCCTCCTCCTCCTCCTCCTCCTCCTCATCTACCCTGTCCTCTGGCCAGCCATGCTGAACCGAGGATATGACTGGTGTGCATGTCATATCCTCAATTTGGCCGGAGAGTTGCTCCATGTCTTCATCCTCCTCCTCGTCATAGTCCTCCACTGCACGTTGTGATGAGACGAGGCTGGGCTGTGTGTTATCACCCACACCCACTACTGTTTCTTGCTGCAACTCATCGCGCTCCGCCTGCAATGCATCATGTTTGTTTTTGAGCAGAGACCGTTTTAGAAGGCAGAGTAGCGGTATGGTGACGCTAATAATGGCGTCATCACCACTCACCATCTTGGTGGAGTCCTCAAAGTTTTGGAGGATGGTACCTAGGTCGGACATCCATCTCCACTCCTCAGGTGTTATGTGTGGAGTTTGACCCATTTCCCGACGGCTTAGGTGATGCAGGTACTCATCAACTGCCCTCTTCTGCTCACATATCCTGACCAATATGTGCAGAGTTGAATTCCAACGCGTGGGGACATCACACACCAGTCTGTGAGCCGGAAGATGCAAACGGCGCTGAAAGCCGGCAAGGCCGGCTGAAGCAGTAGGTGACTTTCGAAAATGTGCAGACAGGCGGCGAACTTTTACCAGCAGATCAGACAGCTCTGGGTATGACTTTAGAAACCGCTGAACCACGAGGTTGAGCACATGGGCCACGCATGGAACATGTGTCAGCTGGCCTCGCCTCAAAGCCGCCACCAGGTTCCGGCCATTGTCACACACGACCTTTCCTGGCTTTAGGTTCAGAGGTGTGAGCCAGTGATCTGCCTGCTGTTTCAGAGCTGTCCACACCTCTTCTGCATTGTGGGGTTTGTCACCTATGCAGATTAGCTTCAGCACAGCCTGTTGCCGCTTCGCCGAGGCAGTGCTGCAGTGCTTACAGCTTGGGACTGGTGTGGAGGGTAAAGTGGATGAGGATGCGCAGGAGGAGGAGGAGGCTGAAGAGCATGACATTCCGGAGCTGTAGAGTGTGGGTGAAACCCTGACTGAGGTAGGGCCTGCAAACCTTGGTGTGGGAAGGACGTGTTCCGTCCCTCGCTCAGACTGGGTCCCAGCTTCCACAATATTAACCCAGTGTGCCGTCAACGAGATGTAGCGGCCTTGCCCACAAGCACTTGTCCACGTGTCTGTGGTTAGGTGGACTTTGGGTGAAACAGCGTTGTTCAGGGCACGTGTGATGTTTTGTGACACGTGGTTATGCAACGCGGGGACGGCACACCGGGAGAAATAGTGGCGGCTGGGGACCGAGTAACTTGGGACAGCTGCCGCCATCAGGTCGTGGAATGCTTCTGTCTCCACCAGCCTAAAAGGCAACATTTCCAGCGCAAGCAGTTGCGAAATGTTAGCATTTAGAACTGTGGCATGTGGGGCGTTGGCAGTGTATTTGCGCCTGCGTTCAAAGGTTTGCTGAATGGATAACTGAACGCTGCGCTGGAACAAGGACGTGCTTGATGATGGTGTTATTTCTGCGTAGGCAACTGCAGGTGCAGGACCGGAGGAGGCTTGTTCGCAGGCAGCATGGACAGGGGATTGGCTCGCATGCACAACCAGCGAAGACGTAGCAGTGACATCAGCAAGCACTGCTCCTCGACTCTGTTGTACTTCCCACAAAGTCGGGTGCTTGGCTGACATGTGCCTGATCATGCTGGTGGTGGTCAGGCTGCTAGTTTTGGTACCCCTGCTGATGCTGGCACGGCAGGTGTTGCAAATGGCCTTTTTAGAATCATCTGGAGCCAACTTAAAAAACTGCCAGACTCGGGAAGACCTAACATTTGTACAGGCACCTTGTGTTGTGTTGTTGTTCCGGGGAACGGTTGCCTGACTTCTGCCTGGAGCCACCACCCTGCTTCTTACTGCCTGTTGGGATGCTACGCCTCCCTCCCCCTGTGCACTGCTGTCCTCGCTCTGCATATCCTCCTGCCAGGTTGGGTCAGTTACTGGATCATCCACCACGTCGTCTTCCTCTTCCGCACCCTGCTCCTCCTCCTGACTTCCTGACAATTGTGTCTTATCATCGTCCACGCCTTGTTGAGACACGTTGCCAACTTTGTGAGAACGTGGCTGCTCAAATATTTGGGCATCTGTACATACGATCTCCTCATGACCCACTTCAACATGAGCTGGCGAGAGGCCAGAATGTGCGAATGGAAACGTGAACAGCTCTTCCGAGTGTCCAAGTGTGGGATCAGTAATGTCCGAGGACGTGTACTCAGCCTTGTGGTAGGAAGGAGGATCAGGTTCTGAAATGTGCGGTGCAGTATCACGGCTACTGACACTTGACCGTGTGGAAGACAGAGTGTTTGTGGTGGTGCCAATCTGACTGGAAGCATTATCCGCTATCCAACTAACAACCTGTTGACACTGGTCTTGGTTCAAGAGCGGTGTACTGCTGCGGTCCCCAAGAATTTGGGACAGGACGTGCGAGCGACTAGATGTGGCCCTTTGTTGTGGCGAAATTAGAGCTTGCCCACGACCTCGGCCTCTGCCTGCACCACCATCACGTCCACTTCCTTGTTCCTTGCCAACGCCCTTGCGCATTTTGCAATGCTGTGCTGACGTGTATTCACTAGACTTGTGCGTTATATCCAAGTTTGTGCAAATCGTGCACCTGTATGCTGCCACCGACAGGCACACACGTGCGGTTTTTAAATGCAAGCACGGACGCACTAAGAACCTATCAGGTTTTTAGGAGCGACAATTACTGAGAAGTCTGACACTATCAGCCACTGCTGACTGACGTGTATTATACACTACACTTGTGCGTTATATAATAGTTTGTGAAAATTGCACACAAGTGCACCTGTACGCTGCCACCGACAGGCACACACGTGCGGTTTTTAAATGCAAGCACGGACGCAATAAGAACCTAACAGTTTTTTAGGAGCGACAATTACTGAGAAGTCTGACACTATCAGCCACTGCTGACTGACGTGTATTATACACTACACTTGTGCGTTATATAATAGTTTGTGCAAAACGCACACAAGTGCACCTGTACGCTGCCACCGACAGGCACACACGTGCGGTTTTTAAATGCAAGCACGGATGCAATAAGAACCTAACAGGTTTTTAGGAGCGACAATTACTGAGAAGTCTGACACTATCAGCCACTGCTGACTGACGTGTATTATACACTAAACTTGTGCGTTATATAATAGTTTGTGAAAAACGCACACAAGTGCACCTGTACGCTGCCACCGACAGGCACACACGTGCGGTTTTTAAATGCAAGCACGGACGCAATAAGAACCTAACAGGTTTTTAGGAGCGACAATTACTGAGAAGTCTGACACTATCTGGACTGTTTTAGACTGTGTACACCAGCCCCAGATATGATGAAGGCTGGTATACGGTCACCACTAGGAATGGCTATATACCCTGCCTGCCTGCCTGCCTGCCTGTATACTGCTACAATAGTCCTGACAAGGACTCTTCTGGTCACTAGCCTGTATTCCGACCTGGCTATACCCTGCCTGTATATAGCAACAATAGTCCTGAGAAGGACTCTGCTACTGTACTCTGACCTGGCTATACCCTGCCTGCCTGTATACAACTTATTGTATGTCCTGAGAAGGACTTCTGGTCACACTGTTTGCAGCCCTGCTACGGAAATAACTATAAAGAGCCGCAAACCTTTCCCTGAAGCAGCAACCCTCTCCCTGCACTGACTGTCTGGATGGCTGTGAGCAGAGCACAGCGCGCCCGCCGGTATAAAGGCTCGGTCACGCTGTGCGGGCCGACCAATCACTGCAATTCCACAACTAACAGGGCTGTGACATTGCAGTGGTCTGCCAGCCAATCCCTGCATGAGGGCTGGCTCTCAAAAGAGCGCCAACATGCAGAAATGAAGACCACGAGTACAGCACGAGTATCGCGAGATTACTCGGTCCCCGCCGAGTAGCCCGAGTACAGTGATACTCGTGCGAGTACCGAGTAGTAACAAGCATACTCGCTCATCACTACATACAGCTCCTTCTATCTATCACCACACAATATGGTATATATATATCTATGCAGCTCCAAGGAAGATATGTATACAGTATCTGTATATTAAGCTGCTGTGTGTATAGCATTCCCCTGGACTCCAGCAGCCTTATATACGTACATAGCACAATGCACCACACAGTCACATAGCTCCACTTGAACTGTATAGAAATATATATTATAATAAAAGTGGTGCTCTCAGCACCACAAATTATGATATATATATTATTTTTTATATAGTTCCAATGGAGCTACGTGACTGTGTGGTATATGTATATACTGCTGCTGGAGTCCAGGGGATTGCTATACACACAGCAGCTTTATACATAGATATGCACAGCTTCCCTGACGAACTATATATCTTATGGTGTGGTGATGATTAATATATAGCTATATACCGTATTTTTTGGTTTATAAGATGCCTCAGATTATAAAACGCATCCCAAATTTAGAGAAGGTAAATAGTGAAAAATAATTTTTAATGTTAAAATGAGGGTCCGCCTTAAAATACTAGTGTGTCTTAATCCTATTGCTTACCAGGGGGAGCGGTGATGGTGGAGTGGCTCAGGAAGGTCACAGGAGGCAGGGTCAGCAATGCTGCAGGCTCAGAGGTGAAGGTGTTGCAGCTCAGTAGAGTCAGTGGATGGAGGGTTGTCGCGGCAGTGGGCGCCATTGACCTGCCGGCAGGCTGCAGGGGTGTCACTGCCGTGGAGTGACTCAGGATGGGGTGTCTTGGCAGCGGCAGGTGCCTGATCTTACTGCAGGCTCCATTAAATCGCCCGTGGTTGAAACAATAAACTTCAAGAAAATGGCTGCGGAGATGGCGCGTGAGCAGAAAGGCCTCCGTGGCCATTTTCTTGAAGTCCATTGCGTCAATCTGCACACTCGCTGCCTTCCCGGCCATTTTCTTGAATTCCATCTCATCAACTGTGGTTGATTCATTGGAGCCCACAGTCAGACTTAAGCCTGCTTTACACGTTGCAATTTCGCATACGATCTCGTATGCGATTTGCAACGCCCTCATCGTATGTGCAGCACGTTCAATTTGTTGAACGTGCCGCACAAAACGATTAACCCCCGTCACACGTACTTACCTACCATACAACCTCGATGTGGGCGGCGAACGTCCACTTCCTGGAGTGGGAGGGACGTTTGGCGTCACATCGACGTCACTCGGCAGCCGGCCAATAGAAGCGGAGGGGCGGACGTAAACATCCTGCCCACCTCCTTCCTTCCGCATTGTGGGCCGGGAGCCGCAGGAGGCAGGTGAAATCTGTTCATCGTTCACGGGGTGTCACACACTGCGATGTGTGCTACCCCGGGTACAATGAACAATCTGACGTTCAATTTGTCAGGAATGAACGACGTGCATGCGATGAACGTTTTTTTGTTCAATCGCAATTGCACGTCGCTGTCACACGCTACAACATACCTTACAATGCCGGATGTGTGTCACTTACGACGTGACCCTGCCGACACATCGTAAGATATCTTGTAGCGTGTAAAGCTGGCTTTAGCGTCCACCACCGCTACCGTCGGGACACTCCATCTTATGACTCTCCTGAGCCGCTCCACTGCAATGACACCCTCAGTATCATCGACCCTGCCTCCTATGACCCCGCTCTACCACTGCCGACCTGGTAAGCATATCCGGTTTGTAAGATGCACCCCTCTATACGGCTTAGCACCGTATAGAGGAAAATTAAAAAAGGATGGTTCCAGTATATGGCATAACATAAAATTTATTTTAAAAAAAAGTGGGTTTTTTTTGTAAAACCTAAAAAAAAAACATCTTTATATCAATTGGGTATTTTTGTAACAATATTGAGCCTCATAATAAAAATAAATCTATTTCAAAAGGATGATGAATAGTATAAACTTAAAAAATAAAAATGGCAGTATTGTTGTTTTTTTCCAACTATTTCTTCCAATGTTGAATTAAAAGAAGTTAATGAAATAACAATGTACTCCAAAATTGTGCATTATGTAAAAAAACAAAAAACAAAACAAAACAAGCTGTCATACATTATAAAAATAAAAAAGTTATGGTTCTTGGTATTTAACAAAAAAAAATTGATGAAAAGTGCTTTGTCTTAAAGGTCCAACAAAAGCCCACCCTGAAAGGGTTGAGTAATATCCAGCACTGTCTACACATTTATTAATAACTTCAAAGCAGTACTTTTACTCTATTGTGCGATGCGATCACTGCTCGGTTTATGTGTTGTGTACTGAGCTGAAACGTCTTCATGTGGTCAGAAAAATGAGAAGTGTTGAAAGTGGAAGGTAAACCAGATAAAGCCATGTTAAAGAAAACAGGGATTACACTGGAAAAACAAGAAACTTGGTGTGGATAGCATAATCCCGATTGTTCACAAAACTGTAAAGCTACTTCTCATTGTCACAAATGGGAGATGACGCGCTATCTATCTAGCTAGCTATCTATCTATCTATCTATCTATCTATCTATCTATATTGATCGATCTATCTCAGTCTTTGGGTAACGTGGGTGTGAAGCCCCGGGAACGCTGTGTCGGTGCATTACCTTCAGGGACTCCACTGGCTCAGTCTTGTCACTGGTAGGAAAATCTTCTGTTTTGATTGTCGTGACGCCACTCTCAGATTTGCGGTCAGTGGGGACCGCCACTGCAGGTTAAGGGATGCCTGGGGCTGATGGTGGGTGCAGTTAGTTGTAATAGCCTCCTGAGAGTGAGGCAAGCCCCAGGGCCCTGTGTAGGTGTGTAGAACCACAAGGCGCAGAATAACTCCACACAAGCAGGATGTCTTTCAGGGGTTTTACTCACAGTTGATGGCAGGGTGAGTAACCCGGGCGTAGCTGGGATGAACCAGGCTGGAACCAGGTATCCTTCAGGCTGACTGATGATGGTGACTACCGACTCGCCTTCCTTAGCCCTTAGTGGTTTGGGGTAACCCCGACTTTTAGTCCCTATGGGGGTCACCCAGGGAAGTTGCTGAAGCCTCTCTCCCCTTCGGTTGCCGTTTGCTTGTCGCCTGGACCAGATCACTCCAGCTGCTTGCCTCCTGTGAGCTATGGGCCCTAACTGTGGCTACGTGGCTGCGGCTTTTGGGTGTTGTGGTGTGGGCTTTGAGGGCCCCACACCGGCAGGTTTAGCAAGGAAAGGTGGATCTATCCCCGCTCCGGGATCTGCCGCCCGTTTGGGCCTGGTACTCCCTAGCAGTCTCCTTACTTCCCACTCCGTGCTCTCTCTTTAGCTGAGATGGATTTCGGGTAGCACTCCTAGGTGACCGTTCTCCCCCGTCGGTAGCCACTGCGCGGGCGCTGTCAGACTGCAACAGCCCCAGGGGAAGGGGTCAGCTCCTCTCGGAGCTCCCTGGACTCTGCACTGAACCGGCTCACTGCTCCTCCTCTCCTGTTCTTGCCTACGCCACCTAGCAACCAGGCTCTCTTACCACACCCCTTGAGAGGAGATGGAGGCTTTTGGCCCCCTCCACTATTCCAGTGGAGGTGAAGGCTTTTCCCCCTCCTGGGATCCCCAAGGGTCCTCTCATAGGTACATGTGTGAGACCTGATCACTATGCGCCTGTGTAGTCACACCTCGGTCAGCCTTCTGGATTACCTGTGTTGTACTGTCCCCAGCATGGGTGCAGTACTCAGTGGTGCCTGACCAGGTCAGGGGCGCCACATTCCCCCTTAGTTATCACCAGCACGTCCTCGGGCTGCAAGACAACATTTTAAAATGCATAAAACAGTAAAACATGGTAAAACTTTTAAAGCCACCAGGTACCATACATCGCCACCCTCCACCCACAAGTCCGTTAACCCACCCAAAACCCTTTCACGTTGGCCGCGCCTTCAGCCACTTCTGGCAGGATGTAGAGGCGGCTTTCATGGGCTGGTGGTCTTCAGGGCATACCTGGCCTGGTGAAGCCGCGCCTTCAGCCACTTCTGGCAGGATCCAGAGGCGGCCTTCACAGTTGGTGCCGACCAGGTACCCTCTTTGTGGTGGAGAGCCAGGCCCCATAAACAGGCATGCTCTCTGGTTGCAGGTAAGCCAAGGCCCTATATACGGACGTGCTCCCTGGTTGCAGACGAGCCAAGCCCCTAAACAGGCTGACTCTGGTGGTGGTGGTGCCCTCTGGTGTAACTATTTACACTGCGAGAGTTTGTGGCTATAGCCAGTTCATAGCCTTAAGGTTCATTTCTCACATTAGTTTATGTGGGCACATTGCTTAAACTTGAAAACGTTGCAAAACTTCAAACTTGTCAAACTGGGAACTTCTATGCTTCTTTCTGTACTTTATGTGGATTCCTCCTCACCAGGGCTTGGGCCTGTAGGGCTGTGGCACCTGTTGGTTTCTCGATCTCTTTCTTCTTCCGTGTCTGTTTCTTTTTCTTTGGGACATGGCGTAACATCTAGGGCATACCAGCCTCTTTCTCCTTGATGCATGGTAAACTGCACTGTGTCTCCCATTCTTAGGTTCCTTCCAGGATGTCCTCTGGGCAAATGAGCTCTAACGTCTCTTCTATTGACAAAAATACCTTCCTTCATACCAGGTGCTACGATGAAGCCGTATCCTGATTTTAGGCTGAAATCTTCTACTACTCCTCGACAAAGGGGTCCTCTGACCTGGGCTTTGGCTCTTCTCAGGAACCGTTTCTCCTCTAGGTCTCTGGCCGTTATTTCATCTCTTTGCTCTGGGGACTGCGGTGCAGGGAAAGACTGGGTTCTGTTACGGCGCCGTGTCTTGCGGGCTGGATTCTGCGGGGTACAGCTTACAAGCTCCCAGGTGAGGCTTTTGGGCAGATCTTCTTCAGCAGAGGGTGTTAGGTCTTCCTCATCCCAGCGGGAATATGGCAACATCTCCGGCTCTGGGTATGGATCCAGTGCGGATGGCTCTGGAATCAGCTTCTCAGCTTCCTGGCCTCCCCTCCCCCTTAGTTCTTCTGAGCACTCCGGTGGTGGCAGTGCTGGGGATGGGTGCTCCTCAGCCGGCCCAGGCGGGGATCTCTTCGGCATGGTTGCTGCAGGAGTCGTCTTGGGGGTATGCGGAGGGAGCATGTACCGGTCCACCATCTCCTGTGGGAACTTGGCCTCCAGGTCAGCCTTCAGCTGCCAGTATGCGGGGTCCTCACCGACCAGGGACTTCCTAGCAGGGACCTCTTTAGACTGGGGAGCGGTGTCTGCTCTGGCCTTGCAGGCCGGGGTAAACAATGGTACGTTCCTGTCTTGGCGGGCCGCGCCTGACATGGCGGCGGCCTGGTCTTGGCGGGCCGCGCCCTGTATGGCGGCGGCCTGGATGGGCGTTTCTGGCGCAGCTTGGATCGGCGTCGCAGTCGCGGCTTGGATCGGCGTCGCAGCTGCGACGGGGTCTTTGCAGGCTGGACTGGGCGTCGCTGCAGCGATCTGGGCTTGGCGGGCCGCACCTGACGGGGCTGCGGCCTGGTTCAGCACCTCACTTGCGGCGCGGACGAGCGTTGCGGCTGCGGTAGGGTCTCGGCGGGCCGGGCCTAGCATGGCGGCGGCCTGGGTCAGCGTCACACCTGCGGCGCGGATGAGGGTCGCGGTGGCAGCCGGTTCTCTGCGGGCCGAGCAGGGCATCGCTGCGGCGGCCTGGGCTTGGCGGGCTGCACCTGGCGTGGCTGCGGCCTGCTTCAGCGTCGCCGCGCCGGACGCCTCTTCAGGGACCGCGGGCATGGCAGCAGGGATCGGGGCACTCGCGCTGGCAGGGGCAACACTGGACTCACCCATCGTTGGCAGCATCGGGGTCTGAGTCGTCACCGCCCGGTCTGGCACTCGGCGCGCGGCTCTCTCTTCATAGGCCTGAACCGCCGCGGTCATTCCCAGGAACTCCGCACGTCCCTCTCTGATCAGCCTTCCGATCCTGGCTTCCAGTTGTTCGCAGAACTCGGCAAGCTCCCGACACCACCAGGCAGCGGAGCCTGGCTCTGGGTCTCTGCATTCAGACGCCATTTTCTCTAACAACAAGCTGCTGGCTTCTTTTCCGTTCCGCCGTCTCTGGACGCTTCCGCTCTCTTCACAAGCGAGGTCAGAACTCTGCAGGGGATCTCTGGGTAGCCACACCTCTTCGTGGGCGGTAACTTCTCCCAGCGCGGGCTGCTGTTGTTTTTCAGCGCGCTTTTCATGGTGGCAATATGGCGGCGCTTCCAATTTTTCAAGCGGACCGCCCAGGCACATGGTCACCTGTCTGAACAGGTCTAGTCCTTATCCTGTTCGTGACGCCAGATGTGAAGCCCCGGGAACGCTGTGTCGGTGCATTACCTTCAGGGACTCCACTGGCTCAGTCTTGTCACTGGTAGGAAAATCTTCTGTTTTGATTGTCGTGACGCCACTCTCAGATTTGCGGTCAGTGGGGACCGCCACTGCAGGTTAAGGGATGCCTGGGGCTGATGGTGGGTGCAGTTAGTTGTAATAGCCTCCTGAGAGTGAGGCAAGCCCCAGGGCCCTGTGTAGGTGTGTAGAACCACAAGGCGCAGAATAACTCCACACAAGCAGGATGTCTTTCAGGGGTTTTACTCACAGTTGATGGCAGGGTGAGTAACCCGGGCGTAGCTGGGATGAACCAGGCTGGAACCAGGTATCCTTCAGGCTGACTGATGATGGTGACTACCGACTCGCCTTCCTTAGCCCTTAGTGGTTTGGGGTAACCCCGACTTTTAGTCCCTATGGGGGTCACCCAGGGAAGTTGCTGAAGCCTCTCTCCCCTTCGGTTGCCGTTTGCTTGTCGCCTGGACCAGATCACTCCAGCTGCTTGCCTCCTGTGAGCTATGGGCCCTAACTGTGGCTACGTGGCTGCGGCTTTTGGGTGTTGTGGTGTGGGCTTTGAGGGCCCCACACCGGCAGGTTTAGCAAGGAAAGGTGGATCTATCCCCGCTCCGGGATCTGCCGCCCGTTTGGGCCTGGTACTCCCTAGCAGTCTCCTTACTTCCCACTCCGTGCTCTCTCTTTAGCTGAGATGGATTTCGGGTAGCACTCCTAGGTGACCGTTCTCCCCCGTCGGTAGCCACTGCGCGGGCGCTGTCAGACTGCAACAGCCCCAGGGGAAGGGGTCAGCTCCTCTCGGAGCTCCCTGGACTCTGCACTGAACCGGCTCACTGCTCCTCCTCTCCTGTTCTTGCCTACGCCACCTAGCAACCAGGCTCTCTTACCACACCCCTTGAGAGGAGATGGAGGCTTTTGGCCCCCTCCACTATTCCAGTGGAGGTGAAGGCTTTTCCCCCTCCTGGGATCCCCAGGGGTCCTCTCATAGGTACATGTGTGAGACCTGATCACTATGCGCCTGTGTAGTCACACCTCGGTCAGCCTTCTGGATTACCTGTGTTGTACTGTCCCCAGCATGGGTGCAGTACTCAGTGGTGCCTGACCAGGTCAGGGGCGCCACATGGGTGCAGGCATATTATTTGTTACTCAAATTTAATAATTGTTAAAAGTGTCACGGACTGAAATTGCTGGAAAAGTTTGCATTGCTTCAGCCGTGTCATTACAATTTGCATAAAAGTGACAAGCAGTATCACGGTTTGTATATCTCAACTGCTAATCTGACAGAGCTGCATCTGAGCCTCCAAATCCCTTACAGATCACAGGATGCATTTTT
Source organism: Anomaloglossus baeobatrachus (assembly GCF_048569485.1). Taxonomy (NCBI): domain Eukaryota; kingdom Metazoa; phylum Chordata; class Amphibia; order Anura; family Aromobatidae; genus Anomaloglossus; species Anomaloglossus baeobatrachus. Next base: position 115,124,081 of record NC_134358.1, on the reverse strand, counting down.
AGATTTATTTTCTAAAATTTAGTTTCTGCTTCTGAACCTCACATGAAGTTGCGTCTCACTCTGCTTTTTGTATGCGTGAAAATCTCGGTCCCCCCTCATTGCCCTCATGACAGCCCCGCCCCCTTGGGCCCGGTGAGCTGAGGGATGAAAGGGGAGAGGCCTGGGTTGTCAGCGGCTGGGCCCCCCTCCTGGCTTCTGCTCCCGGGGCCCCTTACAGGAGTCACGGTTGTAATGCCCTGATGGCGGCACTGAGTGCTGCTGCCAGCCCAAGCACTGCAGTCTCTGGAACTCAGCCTGGGACCTGCAGGACTGAAGACGGCAAATGGGCCCCCCCAGCTGTTTAGGGCCCCAGCATTTGCCCATGTGTGCCGGGTGCTGATGGCGGACCTGTGCACAACAGAATTTTCGGGACTATAATACAGAATGTCATGGACTTTTAATGGTAAATAGTTGATTCTTATTAGGCTATGTGCGCACAGTGCGTTTTTCGCAGCATTTTTGCACGTTTTTCGGGTGCATTTTTGTGTGTTTATGGGCTCAAAACTGCATGACTTTGCTTCCCAATAGCAAAGTCTATTATGAGTTTTCATTTTTGCTGTCCGCACAAAACTTTTTTTTAAGCTGCGTTTTTGAGCTTAAAAAAAAAAATAAAAAAATGGACATGTCAATTCTTTCCTGCATTTTTCTGCGTTTTCCCCCCATGCAATGCATTGGAAAAATGCAGAAAAACGTATTTTCCTTGCGTGTTGCGTTAGGTAAGTTAGTGTCTCCGGTACGTGCAGGCCACGTGCGTTCTACGTGTGCTATCCACGATAACACACAGAGAACCGGTAATTTACATACTCACGTGGTCCTTGCTGCTGTCCAGAGTACTGATCTTCGGCTCCAGCCACGCCCACTCCCCGCTGATGCTGCTTCCGGCATCGGAAGATTCTGCAGGGCTTGTGGAGGTGAGTATGTGTTTTTTTATTTTAAAATAATGACACGTGTTTCTCCGGCGCGTGTCACACGGGACCGCATCCACACTACATCCGTGTGGTACGGGTGCGGGCCGTGTGACACCCGTGATGCCGGAGGATACGTGGACATGTCGGCGGTTTTTAAACACGTACAAATGTACAATCCACACGGACACACGTTCCGTGTGGATTTACGTTAGTGTGTCTGTTACCATAGGGTAACATTGGTGTACGTGTCTCCGGTACGTGAAAAAAACTGCCAAACACGTACCGGAGGCACGAACGTGTGACAGAGGCCTTAAGGATATGAAGATTGATGTAAATTTCCAAAATGGCTGCAGACTCTTCTACATTACCCTTAACTGTACTCAGAGATCTTGAGACTTTTTCTTACTTATTTTTTATATTATCATGGAAATATTATAATCATAACAACATATATAGTCATAAGGTTTTAACTGCAGTATAACCTATAGCACGGGCACTGTGGCAAGACCCCGAGACTGATCCCATATAAATCTCTGTTACTCCCTCAATATGCCAGATTTAGTTTCTCACAGACCTCTGTCTTGGTACTTTCTGTGCATGCACATTTTAATCTAATTTGCCAGTAGACAATTAAGAAGGATTGTATACCCCTAGAGCACACCTCCCAATATTATCTCTTTAGACAATTTATTAGGGACATGGAATAATTTCCCGATTATACTCTACACGGAGTGTGGTTGGTAACATGACTGTGCGTGTACCAACCTTTCATTAATCCTTATACTTTACACCTGAAGAAGGCGTTTTATAAAAAGCCAAAACATGTATTTTAACCACTTAAAATAAAACATTTTTTATCGTTTCTGGACCCCTTGGAAGCGCAATTCATTGGTATATTTCCTACAATTCTACACTGAGACAAATGTTTTGCTTGAAAATATATGTAAATATCTATTTGGTTTTCTTCCTAGTTGAACCATAGGAAAATCCTAAGCAAATTGAGAATACCACTAGGGCCGTGTGCTGTTTGCATTGAGCTTGGGTGCGCTGATGTCTTAGATTGAAATGTAATAAGTGAGATTTCAATTTTTGCTAAAGGAACAGAAAAGACAGGAAAAAACAAGTTCTACATGACTTTGATATAAATCTGATTCCAAATCTATAACATGCCTTCCCAACTAAAATGTGTAAGTTATAGTGGTGCTGTCCTTTGAAGCAGAGGAGAATGGGTTCCCTCATACATTATGCTTCTAGTGCAGGTACAAACTGCATACCCAAAACAGTTATCCCCCTGGGAGGTGACAAATGGGCTAACTGTGTTTGTGTATACTGGCATAAGTTTTACCAATGGAAATGGCCACAGTCTGGATGGATATATGCCATCTGTCCATATAGGTGCCCAATAAAATATACAGTTACTGCGTGGTTTACTTTTTTGCATTGGTCCTCTCTGTAGGAAAGTGCTTGATAAAACAATATGCAGATAGAAACAAGACACATGGAGACCAAAAGAACACGTTATTGACCTTTGGTGAATACTGGCCTATGGAAATGTTTAGGTATAACTTTTAGTTAGGTACATGTGTGTCGCCCTGGACAAGCCAGGGGACACAGATAACAACAACACACGCACCCCACATTCCCTGCAGGCACAACAGCTAACCTACAAATCCTTGTTGCCTTCCTCCAGAGGCTGATGATTCACACCAGGGGGTGGGCCAGGCGGTTGGCTCCGCCCACCAAGGAGATCACAGCCCTGGAGGCAGGAAGTACCAGGCAGATTAGCCCAGGCAGGGCTTGAGTAAAGAAGCAGTTCAGCTCAGGGAGAGCTTGAGTGAGGAGTGGACAACTAGGGAAGTAAGAGAAGTGACAGAAAGCCTGAAGTTGGTCTGTGGCTGTGTGCCCAGACGGAGTCAGCAAGGTCAGCAGACGGCGGTGAAGGTCTGGAGTGGGACTACCTGGAGGTTGCTGGAAGGACCCCGGAGGCTGTGTGCCCGGTGGTCTGGAGCAGTATACAAAAGGCAGTCAGCACCAGGGCAGGGGCCTTTCGGATCCCAGCAAGGCTTGGAGTCGCCGAATTTGCTAAATCCGTTAGTGAAGGGGACGTAGATTCCCCCAACAACCAAGTCCCGATTGAAGGCAACAGCTCAACCAGTACAGGGGAGACACCGCCACCGCCAGGGCACCAGTTTCCCCAGGGCCAGCGCCTGCGGGCAAAGTGTGGAGCTCCTCCGGCCCAGATTGTAGTCGGGGAGCGGGTAACCGGTGGGAATTCATCGCTACCAATAGAAGTAACATAGGTGCAGGGAAGAGTGACCATCACCGCCAACTGCAGGGAACCGCAGCACCGTGAACCGTCCGAGGGACCCGTCCAACCAGCCGTTTGTTTACCGAGAACTGTGTCGTGGTTACTGGCTGAGTGAGTACCTCCGTGCCGCAAGGCACAGCGCTGCCCCCGCATCCCTGCGCCCACCAGGCCCTGCACCTCACAAGCCATCACCGGGCCCCGGGATCACCAACACCTACCCACGGAGGGGCAACACAACACCTAGCTGCTCCCCTTCACCATCCCCGGGATCCCCGCATCGAGCAGCGGTGGTGCTACACATCACCACAACCGTGGGTGGCGTCACGGACATTATCCTAACACCCCAAAACCCCCTTTCACTCACAGGCGAGGAGCGCCGCTCGAGAAACCCCCGGGATCCGGCCCACGGCTCGAGCCACCACTGAGCAGCCGGACCCGAGCAGAAGGGGTGAGCGAGGTGTGCTGACACCCTCCTCCCCGCCCGCGACAACTTGGCGTCACGAACAGGATCCTACCGCTCTGCCGTTTGGTAGAGGTGCGCCTTGTTACCGCCGGAGGTATCCGGCAGAAAAATTTCAGAAGCCGCCATCTTTGGCGCGAAAAGTTCCCGCTCGAGCGTCTTCTCGAGCAGTAGAGGCGCGAAGGCCAAAACCCCGCCCCGAGAGAGGAGGGGCCGGAAAGAGCTAAGGGGGACGCAGATGGAGAAATGGCAGCGTCCTCGAATTGGAGTGCGGAAATACCCGCCACCGGAGTACCCAAGCTCTGGGGGAAACGAGTCGGAGTAGCTTTTGAGGACTGCGGCCCGGGTGAACTCCCCGCCGGGACCGCTGCGTGGCTGGAGCGGGAGTTGGGCCGATTCTGCGTGAAGGTGAGGGCGCAGAGCCTGCAGCAGTTGATGGATTGGAAGGCAGAGATGCGAAGGATGGTTGCCGTAGTGGGGGCCCGTGAGCGAGGGGGCCGCTGCAGCCGTGCCGCGTCGCGATCAGTCCACCCAAACCCCAGAACCGGCCCTGATCGAGTGGGAGACGGACATCAGCACCGCAGCCGGGGGTCTGGAAAGAATGGCGCTGATGGAGGAAGAGGTTCCAGGTACACCGCCTCCGCCGCCGTTCCTAACGGCCATCAGTGGTTCGGGGTTGAACTGCCAGTGGAAGGAGAACCCCCTGTACTGCTCGGTCCCGGAGTGGGCCGACCCCCCGCGGTGGTAGCCGCCTCAAGGGCAGCGGATGCCCGCTGCAACAGTTCCCGTTGGGACCACCACTGAGTTTGATTTGAAAAATGTTGAAACATGATAAGTTATGTTTACCGTTACCGTTTTCCGCAGGCCGCCTCCGGAGAGGCAGGTTGGAGGGAGGGCCCTGAGCAGAGCAGGCTGGGGCCCAGCCACCAAAAGGACCGGTGGCTATCCTCTGGAGGGCAAGGACAGATCCCGCTCGGGTACCGTGTACCTGACTGTGGGTCAAGGGGTGCTGCCTGGGTTTTAGGGGCAGCATCAGGGCCAGGTTACTTGGGTGGGAGAGAGCGGAAACCGTAACCGTACACCGTTGCAACGTTAAAGTGATGTGCCTCCCATTTTGGGAAGAGTTATTATTAAAAATGTATTCTGCCGTAATATGTTATCGTTTTTTATCTATTTTCAGAAAAACAAAAAGGAAAATAAAACCGGTGTTGGACGGGCAGCCCGAGGACAGTCTGCGTTTTGCTAAGGGGGAATGTGTCGCCCTGGACAAGCCAGGGGACACAGATAACAACAACACACGCACCCCACATTCCCTGCAGGCACAACAGCTAACCTACAAATCCTTGTTGCCTTCCTCCAGAGGCTGATGATTCACACCAGGGGGTGGGCCAGGCGGTTGGCTCCGCCCACCAAGGAGATCACAGCCCTGGAGGCAGGAAGTACCAGGCAGATTAGCCCAGGCAGGGCTTGAGTAAAGAAGCAGTTCAGCTCAGGGAGAGCTTGAGTGAGGAGTGAACAACTAGAGAAAGTAAGAGAAGTGACAGAAAGCCTGAAGTTGGTCTGTGGCTGTGTGCCCAGACGGAGTCAGCAAGGTCAGCAGACGGCGGTGAAGGTCTGGAGTGGGACTACCTGGAGGTTGCTGGAAGGACCCCGGAGGCTGTGTGCCCGGTGGTCTGGAGCAGTATACAAAAGGCAGTCAGCACCAGGGCAGGGGCCTTTTGGATCCCAGCAAGGCTTGGAGTCGCCGAATTTGCTAAATCCGTTAGTGAAGGGGACGTAGATTCCCCCAACAACCAAGTCCCGATTGAAGGCAACAGCTCAACCAGTACAGGGGAGACACCGCCACCGCCAGGGCACCAGTTTCCCCAGGGCCAGCGCCTGCGGGCAAAGTGTGGAGCTCCTCCGGCCTAGATTGTAGTCGGGGAGCGGGTAACCGGTGGGAATCCATCGCTACCAATAGAAGTAACATAGGTGCAGGGAAGAGTGACCATCACCGCCAACTGCAGGGAACCGCAGCACCGTGAACCGTCCGAGGGACCCGTCCAACCAGCCGTTTGTTTACCGAGAACTGTGTCGTGGTTACTGGCTGAGTGAGTACCTCCGTGCCGCAAGGCACAGCGCTGCCCCCGCATCCCTGCGCCCACCAGGCCCTGCACCTCACAAGCCATCACCGGGCCCCGGGATCACCAACACCTACCCACGGAGGGGCAACACAACACCTAGCTGCTCCCCTTCACCATCCCCGGGATCCCCGCATCGAGCAGCGGTGGTGCTACACGTCACCACAACCGTGGGTGGCGTCACGGACATTATCCTAACACCCCAAAACCCCCTTTCACTCACAGGCGAGGAGCGCCGCTCGAGAAACCCCCGGGATCCGGCCCACGGCTTGAGCCACCACTGAGCAGCCGGACCCGAGCAGAAGGGGTGAGCGCGGTGTGCTGACACCCTCCTCCCCGCCTGCGACACATGAGCACAATGTGTATCATGGACAGAATTACACACATTTTTTCAGGCCAAAAGGTGCTTGTCCTGTCTCAAGGATAAGTTCAGAATTAACATAGTCCTGTGAAAATAGATTGTCAAGATTTAAAGGGGGACTCTTTGCTTTCATCCGCCCCCTCCCCACCAAAAAGTTGCAATGCTAAAGCTGGTGTCACACATAACGACAACGACAACGACGTCGCTGCTACGTCACCATATTCTGTGACGTAGCAGCGACCTCAACAGCGACGTCGCTGTGTGTGACACATAACAACGATCAGACCCCTGCTGCGAAATCGTTGCTCGCTCCTGAATGTTCCAGGTCATTTTTTGATCGCTGCTATCCCGCTGCGCCATGCTGATAAGCTGATAATCCTTGTGTTTGACACCGCAGCAGCGACGATCGCTATGCTACGCTACGTCTGAAACCACACAACGACCGTCGACGTCGCTATGATCGCTGCTCCGTCGCTGCTTTATATAACATGTTTGACAGCTTACTAACGATCATCTATGGTCGCTGCTACGTCACAGAATAGGGTGACGTAGCAGCGACGTTGTTGTCGTTGTCGTTATGTGTGACACCAGCTTAATGGTCTTTCTTGTCTTAGCTCCAATCATGTGAAGAAAGATATCTGTTCAACTTCATACTGTCATTATTTCTATAATATTGGTTCGTCAGGGTCATTATTGGAAAAATATATATCTGTTCTCTAACTATGGATTATGTGTATATGTTCACCTACATAAAGCTAAAGTATACAGTTATGTAGATGGGTCACAGAAATGAAGATAAGTGTCAGCCAAAGTAGATAATTTTTACTGATTTATTGCAACACAAGCCATTAAGTGGTCACATCCATTCGTCAAGGAAATTAACTATGTTCCATAGGACTTTTTGGAAAATAATCTTGTGTTCATTAGAGAAATATCCAAAAAAGAGATACTCATGTATTATAATTGTAAAACACATTGCATGTAAAGGCTCACTCAATCAGTAGAGCGTTCCAAAAAAGAAAAAAAGCATTGCAAACCTCCTTAAAGCTATTATTATTATTATTTATTATTATAGCGCCATTTATTCCATGGCGCTTTACATGTGAAAAGAGATATACATAATAGGGAGAAGTACAATAATCATAAACAATACAAGGCGCAGACAGGTACAAGAGGAGAGAGGATCCTGCCCGCGAGGGCTCACAGTCTACAAGGGATGGGAGAGGATACAGTAGGTAAGGGTGGAGGTGGTCATGCAGCGCTATGGAGGACTGAAAGTTACTGCAGGTTGTAGGCTTGTCGGAAGAAGTGGGTCTTCAGGTTCCTTTTGAAGCTTTTTAAGGTAGGTGAGAGTCTGATATGTTGTGGCAGAGAGTTCCAGCTCCACCAATTTTAGGGGCAGAAGTATGACGATTACAACAATTGTGACTAAACCATCCGGGAGCTTGGCAATCACACAAAAACACTTTCCCCTTTCAAACACAATTTTAAATGGATTTTCCAAAGCTTCAGTGAATGTTTCATTATACATTTGCTCTATAATAGCAAAGAAGTGGATAACGTATAGAAAATATGGATAAGGGTTTGTGAAAAACCAATCTACCTAGGGCAAAGTGGTGAAAGACCTTTTTTGGTATTCTTGAAGTCAGGTCCTGGGCATGGGAGGGACTTGGCTTTGAGATGAGTATTTATATGGAGCCTTTCTCAGAGGAGACCTTATATGAGAAAAATACTTTTTAGAATCCGCAATGAAAATGTGAACCCTGTAATATTATTATTCCTCATTAATCAGGAAATGGGGATAACGCTTAAGACATCTACATTATATACACATTTTGCTATTACATAGAAGTAACTTACATAAGTGTACTTATTTAACTCCGCTGTGTCACAAGTGATTGAATGACTACAAGAGAACATTTACTTTACTTATAAAAACAGTTTAGGATTCAGGGTCAGTGTTTTAGAATCACAGACTGAGGCTGTTGAGTAAATATGTCAAGACGAAGTCCCTGAATTCTGACATTAAGACAACACTTCACGTATTTGTCACTTAGGAACAAGGTGTACATGAAGTCAGGCCTGCCAATCAAAACACGATCCATGATTTCCTGGTGCTCCGAGGTAAAAATAACACGCGCCCGTAGAAATGCTTCTCATTACTCTAGCGCAGCATGAAAAATTATCTGCAATAACAATTATAGTCTTTAATCAACGTCTTCAACCGCTTCCATATTGTAAACTAAAGTATCTTTATCTTCTTCTCAAGAGATCCAAAAGAATACCTCTGCATTTGGGAAGCCCCTTTGTAGATGCTTCAAATTGCGCTCTCCCTTAATATCATTCCTTCAACATTGTAGAACAACAGGTGCTGCAGTATTTCTTTGATGACATTTAGGACAAAGTTAAAGGGTTTCAACAAATAAAGATTATTTATTGCACAATAAAATGTTATTGTTTTCCAATATTATGGATCAATTTCTCATATTTTTTTATAGATCTCTGATAGTTATCATTCAGTAGGAATCTTCATTCTTTACTTCCATTGAATGAAAATCTCTCTGGGTGTAATGCTACCACCAGGGGGAGCTGATACTCAAGCAGAATGTAGTGCTTTTACAGTAAGTGTAGTTCAGTGAAAGCCCACAAGATGTCATTAGCATCCACGTAAGGCCCGTTTCACACGTCTGTGAAAAACACTGACGTTTTTCACTGGCGTGTAAAACACACACATGTTCCTCCGTGTGCCGTGAATTATGGCACACGTGGGTTGTCTAAGTGCAATCCGGGCTCCGTTCTCCGTGGCCCGTGATTGCACTTAGAGATTAACTCACATGTGCGCGCTCCCGCTCTCCATGGTGCTGAACGCTCCCGCAGTGCAGCATCCGGCCGGCGCTGACCCCCGCAGCAGCTGCTTCTGGGTCATCATGAATATGCGCGACAGTAATGAGCCGGCTCAGAAGCAGCAAGCTGCACGGGCTGCAGAGGACATCGCTGGAGCCGGGTGAGTAAAAATGATTTTTATTTTAAAAGCACTTTTTTTCTGGCACGTGTTTCACTGCGTGGTCCGTGGGACATCAGTGATGCCATAAAAAAATGGACATGTCTCCGTGCGGCAATCACGGACACGCGGGTACGCCGCACGGAGACACGTGCAGTGAAAAATCACTGACGTGTGAGCAGACCCATTCATTATAATGGGTCTGCGTATGTCAGTGATTCTGGTACGTTTAAAAAAAAGCACAAACGTACTAGAAACACTGACGTGTGAAAGGGGCTTAAGGAAGCAATAAAATGGTCGATCAAGCCAGGAATTCATGGAAAGGTACAGAGGGGTAAGCGAAGCTGGAGTCACGAGAGAGCAGAGGGTCGGAAAGCCAGGAGGAATCATCAGAAGCCGGGGGGAACAGAGCCATAGTCAAAATAGCAAGCCGAGGTTGGACACCGAGAGGACAAGTAAGTACAGAGGAGGGAGCAGAGATGGCATAACAAAACAGAGAGCAGGTCAGGGAGAAAGGGAGGTCAAACAAGACGGGAAGGATGGAGGTCAGGTAAGGAGGATTAGGTAATGAGCAGGATCAGAAATGGATGGTCTGATGTTCTGGATTAGAACAGACTTAACAGGAACCAGTAGTGCACACTGCAGGGCAGGAACCATAACTGGCGGCATACCAAGGGAAACAGTTCAAAGATAAGCTAGCATGACCCTGGAAACGAGGCACAACAGAATAGGCTCCTCCCACCAGACTTGACCCTGGAGACTGTGGACGGCAGGAAAATAAACACATACAATGGCTCTGCAGATGCAGAGTAAGGGGTACTTCACACACAGCGAGATCGCTACTGAGATCGCTGCTGAGTCACGTTTTTTGTGACGCAGCAGTGACCTCATTAGCGATCTCGCTGTGTGTGTGACACTGAGCAGCTATCTGGCTCTCCCGCTGATAAGCACACATCGCTGTGTGTGACAGCGAGAGAGCAACAATCCTGAATGTGCAGGGAGCAGGAGCCGGCGTCTGACAGCCTGCGGTAAGCTGTAACCAAGGTAAATATCGGGTAACCAAGGTGGTTACCCAATATTTACCTTCGTTACCAGCCTCCGCCGCTCTCACGTTGCCAGTGCCGGCTCCTGCTCTCTGCACACGCTAAGCTAAGCGGTGTGCGCTGGTAACTAAGGTAAACATCGGGTAACCATACCCGATGTTTACCTTAGTTACCAGTGTCCGCAGCTTCCAGACGCCGGCTCCGTGCAAGCGCAGCGTCGCTTGCATGTCGCTGGGGGCTGGTCACTGGTCGCTGGTGAGATCTGCCTGTTTGACAGCTCAACAGCGACCATGTAGCGACGCAGCAGCGATCCTGACCAGGTCAGATCGCTGGTGGGATCGCTGCTGCGTCGCTAAAGTGTGAGGGTACCCTAATATGGGAATCATGACACCTGGGTGTCATAAGTGGATTCATGAGATATACAGATCCAAGGCTGGGTGCATTTGATCACTGCCTGCACCTCCCACTGTGAACAGGTAATTGAAGCAGGTTATCTGATAAAGAGAAGACATGGAGTGTGTATATAGAGTGATTAAAAGGTAGCTGCCAATGTTGGATAGCCAATTGGGAGAGCAAATGTGTCCCTGTATGTCTCCACTGACACATAGATGTGTGTTAAATGCAGTGGTGTCAATGCTTTCACCTTGTGCAGCTCTTCTGTCACTAGGGCAGAAACAAGACAAGATAAAACAATATTTTATTAAGGTTTTTGGTGTTCTAATTTTAGATTTGCAGAATCCTTGGACTTATCCATGATCGGGGAGTCTATTTTTACTGTGGATAAAATTGCAAAAGTGTTGGTAACTGCCAACCCACAGGAATGCAATATCTCCCTGAATTATGGATACCGTATATCATATTGACGTGTGGTGAGTATAGAATGCTCCAAGGATGTTTGGTAAGATAACAGCCATTTTGTTTCCCTAGGAGGTTTTTGGATAAAAAGATGACCAACACCAGCAACTACATTGGAATACAATTTAATGTCCCCTCTTACCTCACTGAGGGAGAAGTGAAGGGTCTGATAAGACCCTTTATAAAATTTCAACTGCCGAATATCAGAGTCAGACCCTAGGTAAAGCAACGTGTATTGGACATGTGTCCATACTTCTTGCGCTGTTCTCCACTACTAGAAGCACTCAAGGATCCAATTCATAAGATGTATCTGTATTTCATCTCTTATTTTACACATTTTTTGTTGGTATGTCCTTTTTTTATTCCATCGTTCATAAGCTTTTTAAAAACTGTACACTTTTTGTATATTGAGTCTAAAATGTAATAAGATTATTCCTTGCTACTCTAAACGTACCCGCAAACCCTGAAATGGATGAGAATAGCTTGGTTGTGTTACCCTGTATACAATGGGGAAAAAAGTATTTAGTCAGCCACCAATTGTGCAAGTTCTCCCACTTAAAAATATGAGAAAGGCCTGTAATTGACATCATAGGTAGACCACAACTATGAGAGACAAAATGAGAAAACAAATCCAGAAAATCACCTTGTTTGATTTGGAAGATTTGTTTTTTACAAATTATGGTGGAAAATAAGTGTTTAGTCATCTAAAAACATGCAAGATTTCTGGCGCTCACAGACCTGTAACTTCATCTTTAAAAGTCTCCTCTGTCCTCCACTCATTACCTCTAGTAATGGCACCTGTTTGAACTTGTTATCAATATAAAAGACACCTGTCCACAACCTCAAACAGTCACACTCCAAACTCCACTATTGTGAAGACCAAAGAGGTGTTGAAGGACACCAGAAAAAAAATTATAGCCCTGCACCAGGCTGGGAAAACTGAATCTGCAATAGGCAAGCAGCTTGGTGTGATGAAATCAACTGTGGGAGCAATAATAAGAAAATAGAAGACATACAAGACCACTGATAATCTCCCTCGGTCTGGGGCTCCACGCAAGATCTGTCATCTTTTTAAGTGGGAGAACTTGCACAATTAGTGGCTGACTAAATATTTTTTCTCCACTTTATGCCAGAGTGCAAGAGCTAGTGTGGGACCCAATACTTGCATCTTGCTGGCATAACAAAATGGCAATTAAAGGCAGTGAAAAGTATCATGTGGATTTGTGAATTGGCTGGAGGGTGCTCTTAGCTCAATGTTAGTATATTGCAATAGGTGAGTGGATGAGTGAGTGTGGGAAGCAGAGTCCCTCTTTGCAACAGCATCTGAGGCATGTGTCGCCAGCGAGTAGTTTTTGTGATAAATTCGTGGCAACGGTAGTATTCCTGACACTGGGCATGTGAGGATCATACAGCTTTTCTAATTACAGGACAGTTATCACAGCTGTATCTGTGTGTCTAAAGCCTGAACAGGACAAATTTGTATGCCTTAGAAGTCAAAAATTGAATGACAGTAAGTTCAGATGTTAAAATCTCTATATAGAATGTAAATTGGAATTTTGCATAAATTTCCTTATAGAAAGAATAGTTTTTAAACAATATTACATTTTTAAATCTGCTGAATCAATCAATCAATCAATCAATCAATCTATCTATCTATCTATCTGTCTATCTATCTATCTATCTATCTGTCTATCTATCTATCGATCTAAATTTTCCATCCTCAAATTGTGTACAATATCAGCTTACCTATGTCAAAATAATAAAATGAGCTGTATTCATCCTCCCCTGCTCCAGCACCAGCACCAGGATTCTGCTACTTCTCCCAGTAATGTTTCACTGGCTACAGTGGTGACGTCATGATTCATGAATGGAGTACAGTAGACCACGTCATCCAAACAATAGTTGGCTCTGCAGATGGGAAGGTACTTACAGCTGATTTTATTTTATTACATAAGGAGGGAAATTTTAAGAACCTCATTCTTTTTATTGTTGGGATCCCATTGTTCAAACCCCAAACAATAAGTAAGTTATCTCTTAACCTATGGAGATTCCAAAAACTAAAAAATGTTAGTGATAAACAAAAGAACACAAGTTTAGAAAGTGTCCGTGTGCAGAAAGTATTTTCACTATATGGTAAAACTCATGGTTTTATTTAAAAGTACAGCTCGTTCCACAATCAATGAGCGCTCACATGACCATATTGACTAAGAAATAAAAAAGTTACATCTCTTGGAAGAAGAATGGCGAAACAAAATAGCACAAAATCGGCTGGTGATGAAGGGGTTAAATGTCATTGGGACCACATTGAGATTTGCCACAGTTGTCCTTTCTTTAAGAAAAATGGAAACCTTAAAACTTGTCTAAAGAGATCTTAAAGGGAACCTGTCAGGTCAAAAAAGCGTTATAACCTACAACCAGGAGCCTGTGTGAGCTATTAACCCCTTCCTACCCATCCCTTTCTTGTAATATTGGGCAATATGAAAGTAATAAAATAAATTTTATTACTTACATATTCCCTATGTAAATGAGCAGGGTCTCTAGCCCCATGGGCATTGCATCGCCCTGTGGGCGTCTACATGCTTTTCATGGTATCACGCCTCTGTGGGCATGATACCATGGATTTACATCAGCGGCGTGACCGTCTGCTCCTTCAGAATCTCACGTGCTCGCGCTTACCATTCTTGCCGCCGCCTCATCCTGGTGTTTACATGTCGGCTTCTGACGTGCACTGCGCATGACAGGAACCACAGGAGTCGGCGGCAAGAATGGTAAGCGCGCAAGATTCTGAAGGAGCAGACGTGACCGTTGCTCATGTAAATCTGACTCGCCCACCCCAGGGCCTTAGGTCACTCGGTGTCGGGCCGGACTAGTCCAGGGTAGTCAGCGGTGGCGAAGCCCGACTCCGTGACCCTGGTGGAGTCAATTGAAATGGCGGTATTGGGGAGGATGATGATAATGTTTATTTGAGATTCGTGACGCTACCTGTGGTATTTTGCAGCTATGAAGCCGCAGCTGCTGGAAGGGACCTCTGGGGCTGATGTTATGGCAGCTGAGGTGTTTCTTGCTCTCCACAGGTAGAGCGGGTACCCCGGGGCAACCTTTGGTGCTTGGTAAAGTCTATGGTGTTTGGGGACGAGGTATAGGGCCGACAGGGCAGTAGAAAGGAACAGACACAGACAGTAATCTCTTTTACCTTCTCCTTTACTTGTCCTTAACAACCAGTGAAGTGCTGGGAGCCTGTTACAGGTGGTTATGGTGGTCCGATAGCCTGGAAGCAGTTAGGGAACTCACACTGACCAGGTGAGTAATAAGGCCTACTACCTACACTTTGCCTGAGTAAACGGGGTCCCCATGTTTCAGTATGCTGAGACCCGTTCTGTTGCTCTGAGGTAATTTATTACCTCACCCGTATGGCAGGCTGCGTGGACTGTCAAAGGTGCCGTTCTTTCTATCTGGGCTCCTAGTCCTGGCTCTACAGCTGCACCTCTGGGTGCGGGGTGGACAGAGACCTGTAGTCCTCTCGTCCTCCGGATGCGACCACCGGTACTCGAGTGGCCCTGAACTCCGGTATTCAGTTTCTTTAGCTACGACATCGGGGTGAGCTGGCTGCGCTCCACTCCCAATGTTCTTCTCCTCCTTGCCTCTCTGTGGATGTGTTTTCCTGGGCTCAGCGATCCAGCTCAGCTCCCAGCTCACACACCACACTACTCAAGTCCTTGTCTCTCTGAACTCTCCTCACAGACTAACTAACTCCTCCCCCAGGTCAGGGCTTAAGGAATCCTCCCTGGAACTCCAGGTTTAGAGCTCCCTCTGCTGGCCTGGGAGAGAAACTGTGTTAAATGATGGTACTTACTGGCCAATGGATTTCCCCAACTACCTCCAGGCTCATCATTAACCCTTTTGAGGAGGGCAACACTGCTTTGGCAACCAGATCGCTAGGGCGCCACACTCCCCCTTAGTTAAAATCAGTACTCCCGGACTGAGGAAACATAAACAAGACATTATTATAACTTTTCATCCCTTTTGGGAGGCAACATCACTTGAAAGTTACAAACTTATATGATATTACTACAATTCTTATGAGTCCAGTGTGGCCCCCTGCCGGGTGTCCATTACACTGCTCTAGATGTAAGTAACAGTCAATGGGGGACCCGCCGCGAGAAAACCCCCAACGTAGGCTCTTGGCGTGCGTCAGAGCATCGATGCCCCGATTTTATGCACGCCGGACGGGTTTTTCTTCTGGGGTAATTTGAGCACAATGGGTGCTAACTATAAACAATTAAAGTTTTGGTCACCCATAGTCCAGTGACCCAGTTGTCCATAAACGTAATCACCTAAAACAAAAGCATTATAGCCAAGACATTTCAAATAACTATTTACACTCTAATAGGTACTTTTTCTTTTTAATCTCTATACCTTGGAGAGGGCTGTCCCTGGGTGCTACGTTGGGACCTACGTAGTACGTGTGTTGATCCTCTACTACTTGGGGTGTCTACTACTTCAGTGTTGCTGGTAGGCCTAACTCTGACAGGTATACGTGATTGTTGCCTACGGGGTCTTAGGTTCACCAAGGGTATAACAGATTCACCACTCACAGGGGGTTGATTCTCCTGTTCCACTGCTGGTGTGGCATCTTGTGTTGGGACCGACAGGTCTTCAGGTGGATCTGGAACCTCTACTGTTTCTGGTACGATCACTTGCGGGAAAGTCAATACTGGTACCACTATTGCCTGATATATTTGGGTCCATGTTTTGGAGAATTTTCCAAGTACTGTTTGGATCATCTCTTCTTCTTTTTCTTGAAGTTGGGGACTTTCTTGAACTTCTTCTTTGGTTCTACACCATTCAGGGCATACTTTCAGATGATCTCTTGAAACTGCTTAATATATTTTGCCTCCATCTTTACTTATGAGACACACTTTGTTATTGTCAAAATTTGAGGGAATAATTGTGTAGGGTTCAGTTTCCCACTGGTCATCTAATTTGTGCATTCTCTGCTTTTTCTTGAGGACCTGTTCTCCAGGTGCTAAGGGAGTTGCTGGGGCTGTTTGAATGTAGTTCTTTTCTTGTCTCCTTCTTGCTTGGGACAGGCTCATTTCCACACATTCCTGTACTTTGGGGTACTGTTGTTGCCGCTCTGTATTCCAAACTTCTTTGTGCTGGATTGCTTCAGGTGATGAAGTTCCCATGTTGAAGTCTACAGGTAACTTGCCAGGTCTTGCTCGCATCAAGTAAGCGGGTACCCTGGGGCAACCTTTGGTGCTTGGTAAAGTCTATGGTGTTTGGGGACGAGGTGCAGGGCTGACAGGGCAGTAGAGAGGAAAAGACACAGACAGTAATCTCTTTTACCTTCTCCTTGACCTGTCCTTAACAACCAGTGGAGTCCAGGGAGCCTGTTACAGGTGGTAATGGCAGTCCGGTAGCCTGGAAGCAGTCAGGGAACTCACACTGGCCAGGTGAGTAATGAAGCCTACTCCCTACGCTTTGCCTGAGTAAACGGGGTCCCACTGTTTCAGTATGCTGAGACCCATTCTGTTGCTCTGAGGTAATTCATTACCTCCCCCGTATGGCGGGCTGCGTGGACTGTCAAAGGTGCCGTTCTTTCTATCTGGGCTCCTAGTCCTGGCTCTACAGCTGCACGTCCGGGTGCGGGGTGGACAGAGACCTGCAGTCCTCTCGTCCTCCGGATGCGACCACCGGTACTCGAGTACTCGAGTGGCCCTGAACTCCGGTATTCAGTTTCTTTAGCTACGACGTCGGGGTGAGCTGGCTCCCAATGTTCTTCTTCTCCTTGCCTCTCTGTGGATGTGTTTTCCTGGGCTGAGCGATCCAGTTCAGCTCCCAGCTCACACACCACACTACTCGAGTCCTTGTCTCTCTGAACTCTCCTCACAGACTAACTAACTCCTCCCCCAGGTCAGGGCTTAAGAAATCCTCCCTGGAACTCCAGGTTTAGAGCTCCCTCTGCTGGCCTGGAAGAGAAACTGTGTTAAATGATGGTACTTACTGGCCAATGGATTTCCCCAACTACCTCCAGGCTCAGCATTAACCCTTTTGAGGAGGGCAACACTGCTTTGGCAACCAACCGCTGGGGTGCCACAAATCCATGGTATCACGCCCATGGCGTGATACCATGGAAAGCATGAAAACGCCCGCAGGGTGATGCAACGCCCATGGGGCTAGAGACCCTGCTCATTTACATAGGAAATATGTAAGTAATAAAATATATTTTATTACTTTCATATTACACAATATTACAAGAAAGGGATGGGTAGGATGGGGTTAATAGCTCTCACTAATCATGGGCTACAAATCACAGGCTAGCTGTAAGTCTGGGTAATCTAGAGGTCCAGGTTCAGATACCAAGAAGGCTCATCATACACAAAGGTGTAAGACAAAAGTAAAGTCAGGGTCAGAGGTCAGAATTCAAGGCAACTAATAGATCAAGACAAAGGGGCTAGGCAAATGAATCAAGAGAAAGGTCCACATTGGGGTAACAATGGATCGAATATAGAGCACAGGAATCAAAGTCACATGGACACCACCAAGCACAAGCTACAAATGTCAGTAATTGGAGGCAGAGAGCCAACTAAATAGCCAGGTAATCACTGGGGATCATTTAAAACATTATAAGATGGCAATACATCTTTAAGACAGGCGAGGTTCTAGGCTTATATTTTCAGACTATAATATCTATATTACATAACGTCACAATAGTCAGTTTTCCTGGTATAAGATCTATTTTAGCTCTAAAGTTTATTGCCATTTTTTACTTTCACTCCATGAACGCATGTGGCACATTGATGAAATGCTTGAATACAAAAGAGAGTTTTAATTCCTGGTATTTAAATCAACCTTCTACGTATGAGAAATCCTTCCTTTAATCATAGGATTTGCCACCCTGTAGTTGAAACACACGAAGCATAATAAACCATGAATTTTCATCCCATGCTCTTTCACATTACAAATTGCCTGGTTCAGTTAATTATGGGTATGACCTCAGCACCCTGCTATTTACCACAAAAGAAAATGCATTTGTACATAAATCTCCACTGGATTGGGAAATTTTGTGAATGCTGCTCTCATTCATTATACAGAAAAAATGATTTATTCTCATTGTGTTAAGGTCTGTGGCTATTTTTATTGCAGGCCGCCAGTCCAGAGATTTTACATAGGTTGAAATGGCCTTTGCTTATTCATTACTATAGATTGTATTCTCAGAGCTTTAGTCCAGGTTCATATGGCCGGAATTGGCTCCATGTACAGCTCCATGTGCTCTTCCACATCATGGATGGGTGCAAGAGCTGCCTTCTATTGTATACACTGTTCT
Organism: Anomaloglossus baeobatrachus; assembly: GCF_048569485.1. Lineage (NCBI taxonomy): Eukaryota > Metazoa > Chordata > Amphibia > Anura > Aromobatidae > Anomaloglossus > Anomaloglossus baeobatrachus. The sequence continues at coordinate 115,105,656 of NC_134358.1, read as the reverse complement.
GGTCTGGGAAATGGATCAAACTATTGCTTGCTGACATTTTTTCTCACACGGACCATCGCCCATGTGCTGTATTTCTGGTCTGTGCAGTAACTAAAAATACAACCGATTCATATATCTAATTTTGTGGTACATGTGCCATTAGTGTTTTTCACAGCTTTCACCTAATGCTCACTGATACATTATACTTTATAGGAATTTTCTCTTGTCAGTTTTTTTTCCTGACCAATGTGCGACGCCCCTGGACTAGTCAGGGCATCACAGGGTACTGCACGCTCTTTATCACTTAGTGTAGGACTCAACCCCCCATGGTTCTGAGTTCCAACCTATGATATTGCCTTCATCAGCATCCAAATCCCAACCACACCTCACACCACACCCTGTCAGACACACCAGTGGGCTGCTGAGCTGGAATAGGGCCGCCCACCTAGGGGTTACGCAGACTGGTGGGAGGGAAGTAGGACAGTGTAGTGGTAGCTCTTGAGTAGAGAGGAGCTGGGGAGTGTGTGGCTCCCTGGGAGCGAGAGGTTGGGTCGCAGGTGGTGCTCTGGGCCGGAGGGGTCGAAGACCTGGTCGCAGGATATTGAATCTGGGTGTCTGGACCCGGTCTTGGAGGACAGGAGGCATCTGAGTCTAATAACCGATCCAGGACTGAAAGCATGGCGGGGTACTGGACCCTAGGTCAGGGAGTAGCTTCAGGCAACCCAGCAATTAACCTGCGGAGGATAGTGACTTTATGGACTGTCCCCAAGAATAAATATAATAATATAATAATAATAATATAATAATAATATATAATATAATATAATAATAATAATAAGAAGCTCAGAGATCAGGGGCACTATCTCAACGAGGGGGATAGGGCTTTCCAACCCATGCAGCCCACATCCCACAAATCCCAAGCGTGAGCCCTTGAGAGCACAACTCCACTACCAATAAGTAGGGAGCCGGGCCCGGACAGTTTTATGCCAATGGGCCACCAGAACACTTCTAATTTGTGCACGGAGGCAGGCTCCGGACCACCCGGCAGTACTATAGGGGACGGATACCTAGATAGGCTCCCCCAAGAGGGCAGCAGCACCCAGAGACTTGGTTTACCTTGTTGTCAGAGTCTGCTTTGTGGTAGCATCATCACCAACACTGCCTGAGTCAGTACATGGTCCTCCCCTGCTTCCAATCCGCACCACGCTCCCCAACACCACCATCCAGAGTCCCGGGGGCTCCCCTACCCGTGGAGAGAAACATCATCTGGCTGCCCTCATTCCATCTCCCCCAGGTACTCCCATCGGAAGCGGCGGTACTCCCCTTACCGCGCACCATGGATGGCGTCACAAACTCATATCCCCTGTAAATACCCTCCTTTTACATTTGAGTGGCCGCGAGCCCCCGGGTCCGGAGACCCTCGAGCCACAGCAGAACTTTTCCCCCCGGATCCGAGCGGTTCAATCGCTGCAGGGGCAGCACAAATGGACAGAATAAAAAAATGTCCTCAAGTGAATGGATACTTGATAAAAAGTAGACCGCGCATGGATGAAATCTGAGTTGCATTAACATGCTATCCTTTGCTCACTGACTAGTTGCTAGAAACTTGGGAAAGCTTCATTTTTTTATTACATTCAAGAAAAAAAATGCTACATAGATTGTAAAAACAGACGAATGGACTAAAATCGTGTGAAAATTGTATCCTACAAGCTAATGACACAGTCTTTTTTTGCTGACAATGAGAAAAAAAAGAGAGCATGTGAGTAAGACATGGTTAAGACCAGCTTATTGTATATCAATGTTCAATCTGTGTGCAAAATTGGATAGCACACAGACTAATGTTATTAAATGGGCTTGCTCAGATGTAGAGATGAGTGAACCTGAGGTTCGAGGTTTGGGTTTGGAAACCGACTACCAAAAATACAAAGTTCGGGTTCAAAGTTCGAGTGAGTTACGAGTACAAATCACTCAAGCGATTGATGCTCAGCCCTGTGCGAGCTGCTTGCAGTGTTTGAACGGCTCACACTGGGGGATAAATCAGCACGATCAGATGTAGTGTGTATATACACACAAAAATTTTGAAAAGATACTTCTTGTTGTTGGCTGTGGGGTTCACATAAAACTAGACTTTTTTATATGCCAAGTATCTCAATTTTTATATGTATTTTCTTAACTGTAATGCATATTCCCATATTCATTGTTAACATACCTTAGCATTTCAGAGTGCAACTGTCTATTTATTTGTTATAATAATATATCTCATGTTTATTATGCACCTGTTCACATTTCCTTGTTAGAAAGTGACCTTTGGAGCATTATTCTGAGAACAATAGGCATCATTGTGCATTGTGGGACATTATACCATTGAATTGCAGGATTTCCTTTTAATTAATAAATTGTTAATTGAGGGGGTGTGGGGAGTCTGTATTCAAATAAACTATTTTTACCTGTGTCTGTGTGTCTTTTAACTTTCCACTCGCCAGGTTAGTAATGGGGGTATCTAATAGACACCATTACTAACCCCATGGCTTAATGTCAGCTATCAATACAAAGCTGACAACAACTCCAAAAGTATTACCCCTACTGACAACCCACAAAAGCAATCAGGAAGAATAGGGGAAGGCGCCGTAATTGGTGTATCTAATGGATGTGCCACTTTTTGGGCGACTGCGGACTGCTATTTTTAGGCTGGTAAGGGCCAAATAACCATGAGCCTTCCCAGCCTGATAATACAAGCCTATTATAGACGGTTAATCTTGCTCACTATCTTCTTAGAGGATGCTCAGAGAAAAAAGTCAATGCTGAAAAACGTAACTCTGGCACACCAAAGCAAGAGAAACAAATATGGTGATCAAATAATTTTTATTTTATTTTCCGTGCAACTTCACTCTTTAGAAAACATCAAGTTATGACCTTTATACATTTTATGAACGTTTTCGGCATAAAATAGCCTTTGTCAAAAATTAGGTCTATATGAACAAAAAAACAACAATCAGTACATATATTAATCCATATACAACACTAATACAATGATAGCCACAGTAGCCACTAGATCATAATACTATATTATAACGAAATGTATAAGTATATCATAAATAATGGCAGGACGCGCCCATGTACCTATGTAACCGAGTGACAGAGTGTGGGCACCTATAGGTATCTTTATAACCAATCGGAAAAACTGTAAGACAAAAGGAAAAAATGTGACACGCCAATTGGGAACAAGAAAAAATAAAAAATAAAAGAAAACAACTAAAAAGCCAAGAAGAAAAAGAAAAAAAAAGAAAAAAGCAGGAGAGATGAAGACAAAAAAGACAAAGGAAAAACCAACAGGAGAGAGAAAAATTTTTACAATAGATATTAGAGAAACAAAAATTAGATACAAAGTGCTATACAGATAAAACAAAGAAAAAAGGAGACATAAAACATATAAAAGGATTGCCATAAGGAACAGCAGATATATAAAAGCATGAGAAGGCACAGGTGCAGTCTAACAGGTGAATAAAGGATAAACGAGTACCTGGTAAAGCTGAAAATCAGCATGCGATTAAGAAGAGCAACACCTATGTAAAAAGGTAAGACAGTAACACCACGTGTCACGAAAGAAAAATTAAGATCTAAGAGCTTATAAATTACTAGAAGGTGGCCCGATTCTACGCATCGGGTATTCTAGAATTTACGTATTGTGTTGTTAATGTATGATTTTTGTTATATATATATATATATATATATATATATATATATAGATGTTGTGTGTAGTTACCAAGTGTTTGTGTAGGGCGCTGTACATGTTCTGGGTGTTGTCTGGGTGTGGCGGGGGGTGAGAGCGGTGTTGTATGTTTGTTGCGTGTGTTGCGTTGTTTGTGGAGCGCTGTGTCTGTAGCGTTGTGTGTGTGTTGCGCGGTTTGTGTGGGTGTGGTGTGTTTTGGGGGGAGGTATGTTTTGTGCAATGTGTGTGTGTTGCGTGGTATGTGCGTATATTTATGTATGCCGCGGTGTTTGTGTGTTGGGTGTTGTGTGTGTGCAGCGTTGTCTGTGTGTGTGGGTGTCTGTGTAGGGCGGTGTTTGTGGTTCCCAGTGTGTGTGTGGTGTGTTGTGTGTGTGTTGGGGGGAGGTGTGCACCTCCCATCGTGCTCCATCCCCCATGCTGCGCACCCCCCATCGTGCTCCATCCGCCATGCTGAGCACTCCCAAACGTACTCCATCCGCCATGCTGCGCACTCCCAAACGTGCTCCATCCGCCATGCTGCGCACTCCCAAATGTGGTCCATCCGCCATGCTGCGCACTCCCAAACGTGCTCCATCCGCCATGCTGCGCACTCCCAAACGTGCTCCATCCACCATGCTGCGCACTCCCCATCGCGCTCCATCCCCCATGCTGCACCAGCATCAGCCTCTCTGCCCCCAGCATCAGCCTCTCTCCTCCCAGCATCAGCCTCTCTCCTCCCAGCATCAGCCTCTCTGTCCCCAGCATCAGCCTCTCTCCTCCCAGCCTCAGCCTCCCCCAGCATCAGCCTCTCTTCTCTCAGCCTCCCCCCTCCCAGCCTCCCTCCTCCCAGCCTCCCCCAGCATCAGCCTCTCTCCTCCCAGCCTCCCCCTCCCAGCCTCCCCCAGCATCAGCCTCCCCCAGCATCAGCCTCTCTCCTTCCAGCCTCCCCCAGCATCAGCCTCCCCCAGCATCAGCCTCTCTCCTCCCAGCCTCCCTCCTCCCAGCCTTCCCCAGGATCAGCCTCTCTCCTCCCAGCCTCCCTCTTCCTAGCCTTCCCCAGCATCAGCCTCCACCTCCCAGCCTCCCTCAGCATCAGCCTCCCCCAGCATCAGCCTCTCTCCTTCCAGCCTCCCCCAGCATCAGCCTCCCCCAGCATCAGCCTCTCTCCTTCCAGCCTCCCCCAGCATCAGCCTCCCCCAGCATCAGCCTCTCTCCTCCCAGCCTCCCTCCTCCCAGCCTCCCCCAGCATCAGCCTCCCCCTCCCAGCCTCCCCCAGCATCAGCCTCCCCCAGCATCAGCCTCTCTCCTTCCAGCCTCCCCCAGCATCAGCCTCCCCCAGCATCAGCCTCCGCCTCCCAGCCCCTCCCAGCATCAGCCTCCGCCTCCCAGCCTCCCCCAGCATCAGCCTCTCTCCTCCCAGCCTCCCCCAGCATCAGCCTCTCTCCTCCCAGCCTCCTCCAGCATCAGCCTCTCTCCTCCCAGCCTCCCCCAGAATCAGCCTCCCCCTCCCAGCCTCCCCCAGCATCAGCCTCCCCCAGCATCAGCCTCTCTCCTTCCAGCCTCCCCCAGCATCAGCCTCCCCCAGCATCAGCCTCTCTCCTCCCAGCCTCCCCCAGCATCAGCCTCCCCCTCCCAGCCTCCCCCAGCATCAGCCTCCCCCAGCATCAGCCTCTTTCCTTCCAGCCTCCCCCAGCATCAGCCTCCCCCAGCATCAGCCTCTCTCATCCCAGCCACCCCCAGCATCAGCCTCCCCCAGCATCAGCCTTTCTCCTCTCAGCCTCCCCCACCAACAGCCTCCCCCTGCATCAGCCTACACCCTCCCAGCCTCCCCCAACATCAGCCTCCCCCAGCATCAGCCTCTCTCCTTCCAGCCTCCCCCAGCATCAGCCTCCCCCAGCATCAGCCTCTCTCATCCCAGCCACCCCCAGCATCAGCCTCCCCCAGCATCAGCCTCTCTCCTCCCAGCCTCCCCCAGCATCAGCCTCCCCCAGCATCAGCCTACACCCTCCCAGCCTCCCCCAACATCAGCCTCCCCCTCCCAGCCTTCCCCAGGATCAGGCTCTCTCCTCCCAGCCTCCTCCAGCACGCCGTGCTCCTCTGCCGACACTCACAGATCCGATCGCATACACTCACACACACACACCCACCCGATCGCATACACTCACACCCACCTGATCGCATACACTCACACCCACCCGATCGCATACACTCACACACACCCGATCGCATACACTCACACACACCCGATCGCATACACTCACACACACCCGATCGCATACACTCACACACACCCGATCGCATACACTCACACACACCCGATCGCATACACTCACACACACCCGATCGCATACACTCACACACACACACATTGACGATATTGCACATACGCGCTCACTCACAACATCCGGAGATACCACATGCTTCTGGCCATGTGATCCTCCGGCAGGTCCTGGAAGCTCACAGCACAGTATCGTGGCCGAGAAGCAAGTGATATCTCCGGATGCTGTGAGTGTGTGGATGCGATCTGATGTGTGTGTGAGGTGTGTGTGAGAGTGAGTGTGATCTGATGTGTGTGTGTGTGGGTCTGTTATGTGTGTGCGTGTGGATGTTCCGCCGCTCCAGGACCTTGATGCGCTGGTAACTATGCTACCATGGTTACCAGCGCATCCCGTCCCCCACTCGCACGGGAGCCCACACCAGCATACGGCGGCAAACCCCAGCAATGCGAGGGTTTGTGTCGGCTGGGTTGGAGGTGTATGCTGGTGTGGGCTCCCGGGGGTACAGTACTCACCTGGGAGTCGTGTCTCCGTGTCAGTTCGGGGGATGCGTGCGGGGGGCGGGGCCAGAGCGAGCGTGCATTGCGTGAGGGGGGCGGGGCGTGGCCGAGTTGCCAATACGTGCAGGGTGCCGGGGCGAGAGGCCAATCCGTGTGGGGGCGGAGCCTGTGCGAGCGGCCGGCCAATCCGTGTGGGGGGGAGCCAGAACGAGCGACCAATCCGTGCGGGGGGGCGGGGCCATGGCGAGGCCAGCGGCCAATCCGCTTTGTGTCACCGTAAGAACACAATTTTGGAGCAAGACAGACAGACAGATAAACAGACAGACAGACAGACAGAATAAGGCAATTATATATATAGATACCTTAAATGGCATGCAGGGCTGTGCTTCATCGCGGTGCGGTCAATACGCCGTAGTGAGGTCTTTAAATAGTGAAGAGACGGGGTCACCTGACCAACCCAGAGTAACGTCAGCGGTTACGTGCAGCTGCACGAAGTAAAGGAAACGAAAGACAACGGAAAGAGCAGAAGAAACGGCGCCTGCGTACAGTGATAGTCACAGACTGATAGAATGAAAGTGACTGAAAGAGCTCCCAGCCATAGAAATAAATGAAATGACAGGAAGAAGTAGTCAACGAAAACAAAGACCAGTACCCGAACGATCCTTAATTAATAGGTAATATAATGAAGGAGATTATAATTATACACAAAGACAGAATAGAGAGACAAATGTTAGTAAAAAATAGAACTAAGAAAGAAAGAAAGCAGAAGAGTAAAATAAAGATTATAAAGATACAGAAAAAAAAAAAGAAAAAAGGAAAAAGGTAAGAAACGGCTTACCACAAGACTCATGAAACCTAAAAAACGGACAGAAGAAGACAATATAAGTATAACATACTACATATTGACCCGACCATCCATAACTCAGTATGAGCACTACAGGAGAATGTCACACTCCCTGTTGAGACCCATCGGCTCCAAAGTCTGTAGCGTATAGATCCAATAGGATTCGCGTGTTTTCAAAAGCTTAACCCTATCACCTCCTCTACGCAGAGCCAACACCTGTCCTATAATCTGGTACCTCACTTGTGACACTGAGTGCCCCATTTTAATTAAGTGATTAGGAATAGGAAGAAGGATTCTCTTATACCTAATGGTAGACTTATGTTGGGAAATGTGGTCTCGGATATGTTGGGTGGTCTCACCAACATATCCAAGACTGCAAGGGCACTTAATCAAATACACCACATACGATGTATCACATGTAAAAAAGCCCTTTACAGGAAATCTTTTACCAGATCTTGGATGTGTAAAGGCGTCACCTTTTATAATGTTAGAATACTGTGAGCAACCCAGACAAGGGAATGTCCCATTCCTACGATGCATCAATGTACTCTGTATTAGGGTCCGTCGGTCGCTCCCTAGATCGTCTCTAACTAACTTGTCCCTAAGATTCAGGGCCCTCTTATAACAAGTCAAAGGGGCAACCTGAAACTGGGGGATAGATGGGTAAGCTTGTTGAAGTAATGGCCAATGTTTACGTATGATAGAATTAATATTGGGCATAAACAGATGAAAGGTAGAAACAAAAGTCTATCCCCTTGAATTTCCCCTTCGTGCCTGCTCCGCTTAGGAATTAAAGTATGTTGTGGGTACCCTCTGGCCCCCAGATGTCTGCATTATGTTGGCTGGTTATCAAAAATAGGGTGGACCCCACGTTGATTTTAAAAAGTATTTAAATAAATAATGTAATAAAACGGTGTGGTATCACCTCTATTTTTGATAAGCAGCCAGGGTAAAGTTTATAGCTGAGGGTTGCAGCCCACAGTTGTCTGCTTCACCTGCACTTGTTATCAAAAGTAGTCGGGACCAAACATAATTTTCTATTTATTTATTCCCTATCCACATTGGTTCGCAGGGCAATTGTCCTGCTTTAACCCCCAATTTGCTTCCTTTTGCAACCCCCTAGCCTTTACTACGGCCTTTTTACAGCACAAAAGTTCGGGTCCCCAATGAATTATATGGGGTATAGAGTCCATGGTCAAGTTCGAGTCTAGTCTGGATCTCAAACCATTATTTTAACTAATATCACAGACAATATTATACAGAAAAATAACACCTATACAGTCATATGAACAAGTTTGGGCACCCCTATTAATGTTAACCTTTTTTCTTTATAACAATTTGGGTTTTTGCAACAGCTATTTCAATTTCATATATTTAATAACCGATGGACTCAGTAATATTTCTGGATTGAAATGAGGTTTATTGTACTAACAGAAAATGTGCAATCCGCATTTAAACAAAATTTGACCGATGCAAAAGTATGGCCACCCTTATCAATTTCTTGATTTGAACACTCCTAACTACTTTTTACTGACTTACTAAAGCACTAAATTGGTTTTGAAACCTCATTGTGCTTTGAACTTCATAGTCAGGTGTATCCAATCATGAGAAAAGGATTTTAAGGTGGCCACTTGCAAGTTGTTCTCCTATTTGAATCTCCTATGAAGAGTGGCATCATGGGCTCCTCAAAACAACTCTCAAATGATCTGAAAACAAAGATTATTCAACATAGTTGTTCAGGGGAAGGATACAAAAAGTTGTCTCAGAGATTTAAACTGTCAGTTTCCACTGTGAGGAACATAGTAAGGAAATGGAAGAACACAGGTACAGATCTTGTTAAGCCCAGAAGTGGTAGGCCAAGAAAAATATCAGAAAGGCAGAGAAGAAGAATGGTGAGAACAGTCAAGGACAATCCACAGACCACCTCCAAAGACCTGCAGCTTCATCTTGCTGCAGATAGTGTCAATGTGCGTCGGTCAACAATACAGCGCACTTTGCACAAGGAGAATCTGTATGGGAGAGTGATGCGAAAGAAGCCGTTTCTGCAAGCACGCCACAAACAGAGTCGCCTGAGGTATGCAAAAGCACATTTGGACAAGCCAGTTACATTTTAGAATAAGGTCCTGTGGACTGATAAAACAAAGATTGAGTTGTTTGGTCATACAAAAAGGTGTTATGCATGGAGGCAAAAAAACATGGCATTCCAAGAAAAGCACTTGCTACCCACAGTAAAATTTGGTGGAGGTTCCATCATGCTTTGGGGCTGTGTGGCCAATGCCGGTACCGGGAATCTTGTTAAAGTTGAGGGTCGCATGGATTCAATTCAGTATCAGCAAATTCTTGACAATAATGTGCAAGAATCAGTGACGAAGTTGAAGTTACGCAGAGGATGGATATTTCAGCAAGACAATGATTCAAAACACCGCTCCAAATCTACTCAGGCATTCATGCAGAGGAACAATTACAATGTTCTGAAATGGCCATCCCAGTCCCCAGACCTGAATATCATTGAACATCTGTGGGATGATTTGAAGCATGCTGTCCATGCTCGTTGACCATCAAACTTAACTGAACTGGAATTGTTTTGTAAACAGGAATGGTCAAATATACCTTCATCCAAGATCCAGGAACTCATTAAAAGCTACAGGAAGCGACTAGAGGCTATTTTTTTTTTTTGCAAAAGGAGGATCTACAAAATATTAATGTCACTTTTATGTTGAGGTCCCCATACTTTTGCACCGGTCAAATTTTGTTTAAATGCCGATTGCACATTTTCTGTTAGTACAATAAACCTCATTTCGATCCAGAAATATTACTCAGTCCATCAGTTATTAGATACTGAAATAGCTGTTGCAAAAACCCAAATTGTTATAAAGAAAAAAGGTTAACATTAATAGGGGTGCCCAAACTTTTTCATATGACTGTATGCATAATAGAGGCCATGGGAAAAGGTGATGTTACAGCTCCCCTCCCTGCCTTTCACAGTGACATTAGCCGAGGTCTGAGCACAAGCAATACACACTTAATAAAATAATAAAAATCATTAAAGTCAGTGCCAGACTGCTTATATCAATATAGCTTTTGAAAAGTACAAGAATCATAACTAATATTTTTCCTAGTGGCAAGTGTGAAAATTTCAAGTTTTCTGATTTGATTATTTTTTTTGTACAGATTTTAAAAATTTAAAAAAATAATAATAAATACATTTAACATATAATCCTGATTTATACAATTGGTCATTTTTGATAACACATTCCCTTTAAGTGGAAAAGACTATCATTCATACACAATTTGTTTTGATCACTTCAACTTGTTTTATAAATTCATTTTCTGCTCCATTAACATCAGCAATGTATTCAGATTATACCAGTGTTCTCAATAGTCATTAATAAACAACATTGTAACATTTCTGCTAAAAAGAAATGGTTTTTTTCCTCATGAGAATTATCCACTGTCCATGGTACTGAAACAAAAACAAAATGCTAATTTGTGAGTGTTTTATTTTAAATTCTATTTACCTTAATTTTTTTATGGGAAAAACTGGTTTATACTGTCTTTACTGATGTTTTATTGAATTTACTAACTAGCAATGCTAACTAATCACTGTAATATTAATGCAGCAATATTAAAATGATACTATAGGACTACTGGGAAGCTAAATGGCACTTTTTTTCATACCACAGTGGATAAATATATAATAGTGTAAGAAAGGTTTTTGTACTATACATATTATTTATCATATATCACACATTATGTTTATGTTTCCTTGTACAGTTGTGCTCATACCCCGGCTGTTTTAAGATGCACAATAAGGAGGCACTTGTAGAAATATGCATAAACAACCAAAAAATTGAGTTTGCAGACAACATTTGTTTTGCTAAGTCACAATAGTATTTTTATTTTTATAAATTCATCACTTCAAAATTTATGATACAAAAATAGTAGAAAAATACATTTTATTCATATAGTGCTGGTCAAACAGATTGTTAATTAAAAACACCCTACCCCATAAAACCAAAGAAACACAGACTGGTGCAGTGTGGTATAATGAAAAGATCATCAAAGCAGACCTATTGCACAATTGTCCAGACCGATGGGTACACAAAAAATTATTAATAGTATGACCTCTATCATGAAGTTAATCACATAAAGTGCTAGTGCAGATTAACAACATATAAGGGAGACAGCCGATTCTGTGCAAGGTATATAGATAACCATCAGACATACTGAATAGCCTTGGCTGCCCCTAAAAATGGTAGAGAGCCATCACAGAGGATAATCAATCAATAAGCGTACCACAGGGATCAAAAACGCACACTGCCCAGCACCTCGACGCGCGTTTCGCCACCGCTTCGTCAGGAGGTGCTGGGGTAGTCGCAAGGTCACCTTTTTATGTAGAGAGCCCACCTGAGATCGTTTTGCTGGCGCACGCCGCAAACCGGAAGTCGCGTCATCCTCCCCAGCCGGCGTCCCGGAAGACGCTGTGCGCATGCACAATAGGCGTCCCTCAATTGGGCGCCGGCCGGAGAAGGGAGGTGACCACCGGCATGCAGGGCGCGCTCCGATCTCAGTCTGGCCGATGGCCATTTTGGAAAAGGGCAAAGGTAATGGCAGAATAGAATATAATATGAAATGGAGAGAAATCCATTATAAAATGTGACAAGATCATGCGGCCATAAAGAGAGTTTATGCGGGAAACAATGGGTATATAATATACCATAAATACAGATAGCATAGAGAAAGACCCATATGTTTCCGTCACTTTCAGAAAGATTGCCACCTGGAGGACAAAAGTGTTCCTTGCATCCAACATTTATCCAGCCCGAAGGACACAATAGCCCCTCAGGAATGAGATATTATAAACATTGAAGTCTGAAAAGAAAGGGAATCCTCAGTTCGCAGATTAGAAAGGGGTTGCTGCATCCAATTGGTGGTTCAAGTGCCGGATTGATAGATCCCATCATAAATGCCAGTTTTTTAGTTGCTTTACTGCATCATCCAAAAACTCTACAAAAAGAATTTTTTTAAAAATAAAAATTTTTTTTATTAATCTCAAACAAGATTTTATGTGACCTTTAAAACAGATAAAAAGTGAGACTTCTAGTGGCAAGAATAAGGATAAACAGAGATGACATATGTCTGCAATTTGTGTGCCCACATGCCCACAAAGATCATCCTGTTTATCGTTATGATATGTGAGTAAATCAAAATGCTCAGTCATATAAATTTACACATCAACCGTACCAAAACCCCATACACGGATCTAGATGAGAGGACGAGAGGATCAAGGAGAGGCAAGGCCCCCAAGGATATATTTTAAATGCATATTAGTATTAAGATTAAATATTATATCATAAACAATAGATCATAAATAAATAAATAAATAAATCCAAGAGGCATAAGGGAAAACCAGAAGGACCACCATATATTTCTCAGAAATTATTTCATAGAAAAGGCCTGAAAGAGATGTAATCGTTCAGGCCTTTTGGTTTTTCCGTTTCTAGAATGGTGATCCACTTGACCTCCCTCTGGGCCAACAGTCTCCTTGGATCCCCACCCCTGGGACTCAGATAAATCCTGTCTATCCCTCGAAACTTTAAGAGGCGCCAGTTACAGTTGTGTACATTTTTAAAGTGCCTAGGTATGTTCTTGAGCATCTCTAACTCCTCTGGGTTCACGATCACGGCTGCTTTTTTAATATCTCTAATATGCTCAAGGATCCTAACTCTGAGCTCGCGGGAGGTTAGGCCCACATAAATTAGACCACATGGGCATTTAGCCCAGTATATGACATACGTCGTTCTGCAATTGATGTTATGTACGATCTTGAATTCTCTATCATTGCCAGAGTTGTGGAATGAAGATGTTCTTTCCATTTGTGAGCACGCTCCACAATCCCCACAAAAAGTGGAGCCCCATCTTGGTCCCTTGGTTTTTTCCAAAAAGTTAGAGGGAGGTGGTGTATAATGACTCCTGACCATCATCTCTCTTAGGGTCCTAGACCTCCGTGGTGTAATTGATGGTTTATCAGTCAAAACCGATCTTAAATCATTGTCAGATAGTAATATGGGCCAATATCGCCCAATTACCGCCTTCATCTCGGACCAGTGGGAGTGGTAAGATGTTATAAGCCTCACTTGGTTATCTGGTCTTTTTACCACTGATTTCAATAGATCCTCTCTAGGTGTGGCCCTAGCTCTGTCATAACCGTGTTGGACTGCCCTATCTGTGTACTGTCTGTTTTTAAACCTTCTTTTAAGTTCCGCAGCCTGGCCCTCAAAGAGGGTGGTGTCTGAACAGATACGGCGAGCCCTAAGAAACTGACCTGTAGGCACCGAATTAAGGATCTGCGATGGATGAGATGATCTAGCGCTCAAGAAGGAGTTGACAGCGGTGTTCTTCCTATAGATATCTGTCTTGATAGAGCCATCCATATTTTTTTCGATTTTGATATCCAAAAAATTGATGATATTAGTACTGCAATGATAGGTCAGATTGATGTTAGACTCATTATCATTTAAAGATGACAAAAATGCATCCAAGTTCTCCCGCTCACCCTGCCAGATAGCAAAGATGTCATCAATATACCTCACCCACATTATTACTGTACCATAATTCCCCTCAGGGTACTGTATGAGACGCTCCCAGTATCCCAGGAAGAGGCACGCATACGAGGGCGCACAAGACGCCCCCATAGCAGTGCCCCTCTCCTGTAGATAATACCGTCCCCTGAAGAGAAAATAATTGTGGGTGAGGATAAATCTGAGCAAGGTGAGCAGGAGACTGACCAGTCCCTCATCCAAAGAGGTGGTTCCCAGAAAAAATTCCACTGCCCTTAATCCGTCTGCATGTGATATAGAAGTGTAGAGAGATTCTACATCTGCAGTTAACATTATGGAATTATCATCAAGGTGCAGATCCTGCAGACGGACCAAAAAGTCAGTGGAATCTCTGATGTAAGAGGGAAGGTCAAACATCAAAGGCTTGAGATAATGGTCAAGAAAATTACATACAGGTTCACAAAGGCCATTGATACCTGAGACAATCGGTCTGCCCGGAGGGTTTTCAATGTCCTTATGGACCTTTGGTAGAAAGTATAAAGTCGGCGTTGTAGGGAATTGGGTAAACAATCCCTCCAACGCCGACTGTGGTATGACCCCCTCATCAACAGCCGTCCTCAAGATCCTCTCAAGTTCGCCCTGAAACGCTACAGTTGGGTTGCTAGTTAGCTTACGGTAGCAATCACGATTGTTTAGTTGTTTGAAAGCCTCGCGTTCATATTTTGCGGTGGGCCAGACCACAACGTTGCCCCCCTTGTCGGCCTGCTTTACCACGATGTCTCTCATCCCGGATAATTCACCAATTGCCCTCCGTTGGTTCCAATTCAAATTGTCATGTGTTCTATTTTCCGGGATCTTACGTAAATCCTGGACAACCAATCTGGTGAAGAGGTCTACCGTGGGGCAGGACGACAAAGGGGGAAAGGCCGTGGACTTTTTTTTACAAGACTGTGGAAGAGTAGTTACAACCGGTTCCTCCTGCTCCGCTAATAGCGACTCAAGGAGGGTGACGATCTCTTTATCCTGTGTGGACAGGCCAGTTAGATCATCACCTTCCCTTTTCTTAGCAAAATATTTTTTATAGAGCAATTTACGGCTAAAAAGCTGGACATCTTTGATGGCCGTAAACCTATCGAACTTAGCCACCGGTGAGAAAGATAGTCCCAACTGTAGAACTTCAAGTTGGGCCTTAGTAAGTACTTTATCTGATAGATTAATTACCTTGAGATTATCTTTCGGGCCTGAATCCTTGGCAATGCCAGTATAGTAATTCGCTTTTCTCCTTGAAGAGTTACGGGTTACCATTCCGCCCATCGCAGATCTCTCAGGGTTATCGCCAGAATACGTCTGGTCAGTGCTCTGATGAGGGCTTCTTGAGCGGTCATTAGAGGAAAATGAATCATTTCTCCGTGCTGATCTTGATCTTGATCTCGCACCGAAGCGTCTCATCTGGTGCCATCGAAATACATTGTTAGATTCGTGATCAGCAATGTCTCGTTGAAACTTTTTTAGTTTAAACTGTTTGATGTCAAGCTCCCACTGTGCACTCTCCTTAAGTACATCCTTCTCCAAAGCATCGATCGCTTCTCTAGACATTTTGGATCTTATTTCAGCATTAACCTGCTCAATTTCACTTTCAAGGGACTCTATTTTCTTTTTATCAAGGCCAATTAAAAGTTCAATCATCGTACGAGAACACAGGCTACAAGCCTCCTCCCACCTTTTCCTGAAAACCTCATCGGACACCTCAAAGGAGGGGAAAACCTGGATTCTAAGTCCCCTTGGGGTAATGCCTCTGGATAAATACTGTTCCAGAGAGGCCTTATTCCACCAAGTCCTCATTCGTCTCCTCAGAAGATCCTTAAATTGGGTCTGTAACTCACGGTTTGATACTAGAGGTTGAGCAATACTCTGATTCGGACCGCCACCAAAAATCTCACCAATCTGCGAGGCCCAGCAGCCATCACGACTCTTATAGTCCATTGTGGGGTCTAAATCCAAAAAGAAAGACAATATATTAAGCCAAAACAGGACATAGAACTCCATAATCATCATTTTTAACTCATGGCAAACCTCACCATATATGCATAAACAACCAAAAAATTGAGTTTGCAGACAACATTTGTTTTGCTAAGTCACAATAGTATTTTTATTTTTATAAATTCATCACTTCAAAATTTATGATACAAAAATAGTAGAAAAATACATTTTATTCATATAGTGCTGGTCAAACAGATTGTTAATTAAAAACACCCTACCCCATAAAACCAAAGAAACACAGACTGGTGCAGTGTGGTATAATGAAAAGATCAGTTCGCAGATTAGAAAGGGGTTGCTGCATCCAATTGGTGGTTCAAGTGCCGGATTGATAGATCCCATCATAAACTTCATGATAGAGGTCATACTATTAATAATTTTTTGTGTACCCATCGGTCTGGACAATTGTGCAATAGGTCTGCTTTGATGATCTTTTCATTATACCACACTGCACCAGTCTGTGTTTCTTTGGTTTTATGGGGTAGGGTGTTTTTAATTAACAATCTGTTTGACCAGCACTATATGAATAAAATGTATTTTTCTACTATTTTTGTATCATAAATTTTGAAGTGATGAATTTATAAAAATAAAAATACTATTGTGACTTAGCAAAACAAATGTTGTCTGCAAACTCAATTTTTTGGTTGTTTATGCATATATGGTGAGGTTTGCCATGAGTTAAAAATGAGGACTTGTAGAAATATGGGCTGCATGGTTGAGTTGCCAGATGAAAGCCATTACTGCACAAATGCCATAAAGTATCTTGCCTACAATACACCAAACAGCACAGAGACAAACCCCCAAACTTCTGGAACAAGGTAATTTAGAGTGATGAGACCAAAATCAAACTTTTTGGCCACAACCATATACTTTACAATTGGAGAGGTGTCAACAAGGCCTATGATGAAAGGAACACTATTCCTACTGTAAAGCACGGAGGTGGATCGCTGATGATGTGGGGATGTGTGAGCTACAAAGGCACAGAAAACGTGGTCAAAGTTGAAGGAAAAATGAATGCATCACGTTATCAGCAAATACTGGAGGCAAATTTGCCCTCATCAGCCCAGAAGCTGCACATGGGACTTACTTGGACATTCCAAAATAACAATGATCCAAAACAGAAGGCCAAGTCAACCTGTTATTTGCAAAAAGAGCAAATTGAAAGTTCTGGAGTGGCTATCTCAGTCTCGTGACCTCATTATCATTGAGCCACTCTGGGGAGAACTCAAGCTCGCAGTTCATGAAAGAAAGCCCAGGAATTTAGAGGAACTGGAGTTTTTTTTGCCAAGAAGAATGCGCAGCTTTACCATCTGAGAAAATAAAGAGCCTTATCCACAACTACCACAAAATACTTCAAGCTGTCATTGATGTTAGAGGGCGCAATACACGATATTAACCCCTTAGCGACCTATGATGTACTGGGTACTTCATGGCTCTCTGGTACTTAAGGGCCCATGATGTACCCAGTACGTCATGGCAAAATCGCGGCCCCGGAGCCCCGCTGGCTGCGATCGGTATACAAAAACGTTAGATTTGGGGAGGAGAGAACCTCTTCCTGAGCTCAGGAGGGGTGGTGTCTCCCCCCCCGCAACTATGGAGGAGGTGATTGGCTGACAAACGCCGCTCAGTCAATCACAACCACTGTAATGTTTCAGCGATTGAAAATAGCTGAAACATTGAAATCCAGCCATGATCAGTGCAGATATAGCACTGATCATTGGCTGGAACTGGGGGATCTCTGCTTCACCCGCCCCTAACTCTGATTGGACAGACCGGCCTTGTGACCGATCTCTCCAATCACCATGGATCTGGGGCCGGTGACCTTTAGGTGACCACTCCCCTCAGCTTTACTCCATCTGTGGAAGCTAAGGAGAGCGTGCCATTTGGTAAGTGCCCCCGATACACCGCTGCCACTGATCAGCCGCCGCAGCAGCAGTCACCACCCCCCTTCCATCCACCACTGCTCTCCCCATCAGCCGCTGCCCCCCCTCCCTGATCTGCTGCCCCCTCCCCACCTCTCACCCTCTCCGATCTGCTGCATCTGCTCCCTCCTCTCCCACCTCCCACCCTCCCTGATCTGCTGCATCTGCTGCCCCCTCTCACCCTCCCTGATCTGCTGCCCCCTCCCCACCTCTCACCCTTCCTGATCTGCTGCATCTGCTGCCCCATCTCCCATCTCTTCTCACCCTCCTTCATCTTCTCCATCTGCTGCCCCCTCTCCCACCTATTACCCTCCCCTATCTGCTGCATCTGCTGCCCCCTCCCCACCTCTCACCCTCCCTGATCTGCTGCCTCTCTCCCATCTCTCACCCTCCCCGATCTGCTGCATCTGCTGCCCCCTTTCCCACCTCTCACCCTCTCCAATATGCTGCATTTGCTGCCCCCTTTTCCACCTCTCACCCTCCCCGATCTGCTGCATCTGCTGCCCCCTCTCCCACCTCTCACCCTCCCCGGTCTGCTGCCCCATCTCCCACCTCTCACCCTCCCCGATATATGCTGTATCTGCTGCCCCCTCTCCCACCTCTCACCCTCCTCCATCTGCTGTATCTGCTGCCTAGATCCATCCTGTAAGGTAGCTATCCCCCCTTTACCCTCCATCCTCCGCCACTCCTCCATCCGCCGCTCCTCCATCCGCTGCGCCCTCTCCCATCCACTGCCACGCCCTCTTACATCCACTGCTTCTGCCCTTCATCTGCCACTGCCCTTCATCTGCCGTTGCCCTCCCATCTGCTGCCTCATTGATCTGCCTCCATCTCTCCTGTGATCCTGCTGCTGTTCTGATCCATCCCGTAAATATTGTTCGTTGCTCTTTTCTAACTATCCCCAATTCCATCTCCCACTCCCTCTCCAACTCCCACCCCCCACCTGCTTGCCGCCAAGCGCTGATTAGCTACGTGATTGGCTGATCAGGTACGTAATTGCTCGAGTTTTCGCTTTTGTTTCTGCACCCCAAATAAAAAAAAATAGACAAAACTTGAAGACTTAGGTACCTGATCAGCAAACGTCCTGCAGCCATACTCTACTTTGGACAGGACTTCTTTTTTCCATCCCACCTAGTCACCCCCCCCCCTTTTTGCAGCACATCCAATTTTTTTTATGCCATGGGGGGTCTAGTTTCCAAAATGGGGTCACTTGTTGGGGAGCTCCACTGTTTCGGCACATCAGGGGCTCTCCAAACGCAACATGGTGCGGCTAACAATTCCAGCTAATTTTCCGTTCAAAAAGTCAAATGACGTGCCTTCCCGTCAGAGCTCTACTGTGTGCCCAAACAGTGGTTTTCTGCCACATATGAGGTATCAGCGTACTCAGTACAAATTGCCCAACAAATTTGGAAGTCCATTTTATACTGTTACCCCTGCAAAAATGTAAAAATTTATCCTAAAATAACATTTTTGTGGAAAAAAAAGTACTTTTTTGTTTTTATGGCTCCATGTATGAAGCACGTGAGGGTTCAAAGTGCTCATTACCCATCTAGATTTATGCCATGAGGGGAGGGGTCTAGTTTCCAAAATGAGGTCACATGTGGGGGAGCTCTACTGTTTTGGCACATCAAGGCTCTCCAAACGCAACATGGTGCGGCTAACGATTCCAGCTAATTTTCTGTTCAAAATGTCAAATGATGCTCCTTTCCTTCTGAGACTTGCCGTGTGCCCAAACAGTGTTTTTTTCGCCACATATGAGGTATCTGTGTGCTCAGAAGAAATTGTGCAACAAATTTTGGGGTCCATTTAATCCTGCTAGCTTGTGAAAATGCAATATTAGAGGCTAAATTAACATTTTTGTTGCAAAAAAATAAAATGTTCATTTTTTTATTCCATGTTGCTTTAGTTCCTGTGAAGCACCTGAAGGGTTAATAACCTTCTTGAATGTGGTTTTGAGTAGCCTGAGGGGTGCTGTTTTTGGGTGTTTTGTGTCATGTGGACCTCTCAAAATCACTTCAAATGTGATGTGGTCCCTAAAAAAAGTGGCTTTGTAAATTTTGTTGTAAAAATGAGAAATTGCTCATAAACTTTGAACCCCTATGACGTCTTTCTAAAAAAATTTTTTGCCCAAAATTGTGATGATGTAAAGTAGACATGTGGGAAATGTTATTTATTAATTATTTTGTGTCATATGTCTAACTGGTTTAAGACCATAAAAATTCAAGCTTTGAAAATTGCATAATTTTCAAAATTTTCGCCAAATTTCAAATTTTTTCACAAATAAACGCAAAAAATAGTGTCTTAAATTTACCATTAACATGAAGACCAATATGTCACGAAAAAAAACAATCTCAGAGTCACTGGGATCCGTTGAAGCGTTCCAGAGTTATAACCTCATAAAGTGCCACTGGTCAAAATTGCAAAAAATGGTCGGGTCATCAAGGTGAAAACAGGCTGGGGGCTGAAGGGGTTAAGAACTATAGTATGTGAAGTTTTGATCAGGGTCATTTGGATGTTTTTGGTTGTCATTATGATTAAAAAAGAGAAAACACAAAGAACACCGTGTGCAGAATTATTAGGCAAGTTGTATTTTTGAGGATTTTTTTATTATTGATCAACAACTATGTTCTCAATCAACCCAAAAGCTTAATATTTTTGGAAGTTGGAGTGTTTTTTTTTTAGATTTGGAGATCTTAGGAGGATATCTGTTTTTGCAGGTAACTATTACTGTGCAGAATTATTGGGCAACTTAATAAAAACCAAATATATTCCCATGTCACTTGTTTATTTTCACCAGGTAAACCAATATAACTACACAAAATTTAGAAATAAACATTTCTGACATGCAAAAACAAAACCCAAAAAATTAGTGACCAATATAGCCACCTTTCTTTATGATGACACTCAACAGCCTACCATCCATAGATTCTGTCAGTCGCTTGAACTGTTTACGATCAACATTGCATGCAGCAGCCACCACAGCCTCCAAACACTGTTCCGAGAGGTGTACTCTTTTCCCTCCCTGTAGATTTCATTTTATGAGGGACCACAGGTTCTCTATGGGGTTCAGATTAGGTGAACAAGGGGGCCATGTCATTATTTTTTCATCTTTTAGACCTTTACTGGCCAGCCACACTGTGGAGTACTTGTATGCATGTGATGGAGCATTGTCCTGCATGAATATAATGCTTTTCCAGAACGATTTCGACTTCTTCCTGTACCACTGCTTGAAGAAGTTGTCTTCCTGAAACTGGCAGTAGGTCTGGGAGTTGAGCTTCACTCCATCCTAAGCCCGAAAAGGTCCCACAAGTTCATCGTTGATGATACCAGCCCATTCCAGTACCCCACCTCCACCTTGCTGGCATCTGAATCGGAGTGGAGCTCTCTGCCCTTTACTGATTCAGCCTCTGGCCCATCCATCTGGCCCATCAAGAGTCACTCTCATTTCATTAGTCTATAAAACCTTTAAAAAATCAGTCTTAAGCTATTTCTTGGCCCAGTCTTGACGTTTTATGTTATGTTTCTTGTTCAAAGGTGGTCATTTTTCAGCCTTCCTTACCTTGGCCAAGTTCCTGAGTATAGCACACCTTGTGCTTTTTGATACTCCAGTAACGTTGCAGCTCTAAAATATGGCCAAACTAGTGACAAATGGCATCTTGGCAGCATCACGCTTGATTTTCCTCAATTAATGGGCAGTTATTTTGCGCCTTTTTTGCCCAATACGCTTCTTGCGACCTTGTTGGCTATTTGCCGTGAAACGCCTGATTGTTCGGTGATCACGCTTCAAAAGTTTGACAATTTCAAGACTGCTGCATCCCTCTGCAAGACATCTCACAATTTTAGACTTTTCAGAGCGCGTCAAATCTCTCTTCTGACCCATTTTGCCAAAGGAAAGGAAGTTGCCTAATAATTAAGCACACCTTAAATAGGGTGTTGATGTCATTACAGCACACCCCTCCTCATTACAGAGATGCACATCACCTGATTTATTTAATTGGTAGTTGGCTCTCAAGCCTATACAGCTTGGAGTAGGACAACATGTATACAAAGTTTCATGTGATCAAATACTCATTTGCCTAATAAGTCTGCACACGGTGTAGTTTGAAAATAAATGGCTTCACCCAATTACTAACCATGAGTGGAGAAAAAGTTTTTGTGTTATCATTCATATTCTCTGAAAAAAGACCAAGAAAGCAAAAAAATCTGCCAGGGTATGTAAACTTTTGAGCACAACTGTATGTGATGCATAGTAGAGCAAGTCATCAGGTAAACTGCCTGTTGGTGTAGTTGTAACCTCTTTATTAATAATGTTGTGTTTTCTTACCATTGTACATCCAAATAACCCCCTATCCAAACAACTGCATTTCTGGGGTAACGACCATAGCACACAAATAACCACGGGGTTGACTACTGTGTTAGTGAAGTCGGTTATAAAAATTCATTTTTTTCTTTGGTATTATTTTCATAGTGAAAATACAAAAAAAAGAACATTGAAAAATATGAAAAGATTATAGAAGTTATCCGCTATTAACCTACAAGTCTGCAGTCATTCTATGTGTCCCTCTTTGTGACTGCAGACTTGTAAATCTTCACATCACAAAACACTTTGCTGTGTGAGAATTCCCCAGTACCAGTACCAGGAGCGGGTGGTCATGTGACCACAAGTATGTGATTTGCACACATTCCAACTAGACGTATCTGGCTTCACTCAATTCACTTGCAGCCTAGTCATCATGTGATCGAATTTATGCAAATTGCATATCTGCTTTACACCTTATGATCCAGCATACGATATCGTATGCGATCGTAACCGCCCCCATCGTATGTGCGGCATGTTCAATTTGTTGAATGGGCCGCACATATGAGTAACCCCTCGTCACACATACTTACCCGTCCATACGACCTCGATGTGGGCGGCGAACATCCACTTCCTGGAGTGGGAGGGACGTTCGGCGTCACAGCGACGTCACGCGGCAGCCGGCCAATCGAAGCGGAGGGGCTGAGCTGAGCGGGACGTAAACATCCCGCCCACCTCCTTCCTTCCGCATTACCGGCCGGGAGCCGCAGGACGCAGGTAACATCTGTTCATCGTTCCCGGGGTGTCCCACACTGCGATGTGTGCTACCCCGGGTACGATGAACAATCTGTCATTCAATTCATGAGGAATGAACGACGTGCATGCGATGAACGTTTTACCGTTCAATCGCACGTAGCTGTTACACACTGCAATGTACCTTACAATGCCGGATGTGCGTCACTTACGACGTGACCCCGCCGACACATTGTAAGATATATTGCAGTGTGTAAAGCGGGCTTTAGCCATAATAATTGGAAGAGAAAGCCATAAACACAGAAGAATCTGTACTGGTAGTGCGCAACAGCTCAGGACTGAAAAAGATTAGAGTGTGTGCAGAAGAGAGAAGAAACATATTTGATTGAGAGGAAGTGAGACAGAAAGGAGAATCACTGTATCTTTGAGGCATGGCAATGGAGGCACACAAAGCTGGCAGCTGCTGCTTGCTTGACCAGTGATTTTATTGCGGCTGCTGTAGTTCAGGGTAATTGGAGGTTTTGGAGTATTTTTGTTTCACAATAAATCAGTTCAATGCAAACCTAATTTCTAGCCAACATTTGGCAAAATTTGCACATTTTAATTTCAAAAGATTTCCTAATTACTACTCCGCACCACTCAGTGCTTTTGTCATCCATTTTTCTGATTTCTATCTTCAACTTTCAAACCAATTACACACAATTTATTTGTATCTTATTCCCACGTCTTCAAAACACCACAGTCGGTTATTTTCCACACTCCTGTAGCTCTATTTAGCATCCCTAGTCATTTTTTCCAGTTTCCTTACCTCTCTGGCAGTCATAAATGTAGGTCAAGGTTCAAAATTTGTGTTTTATTTTTGTCACTTTTCTTTTTTTATCTCGTGGTTTGTGGTAATGGTTTTTTTTGTATCAAATTCTTCACAATTGTGCTCTTGGTTCATGAAATTTTTTCAAAATTAAAAAAATACTTTTTTAATTAGTTTGTAGCTCACTAATTTGAATGTTCCGCTAAAATGTCGCAACATTTGCACAGAAATTTCAGGAAATTTGCATGTGTGTGTCTGTGTGTGGATCGGGCCCACTAAGACTCTTTCGCCTGGGGCCCACAAAAACCGAGAGCCAGCCCTGATGTCCCACAACGATCCCGGCTCTGCTACATCTAGAGGTCATGTTAATCGGTCACATTAGAATGCTGGAGCTATAACCGCAGCCTCTGGGACACACAGAGCAACGTGGGAGCTACCAGAAGTGAACTTAGGTGAACACAGTGACAATCTGTCTTACTGCATGAAACGGTGACAGCATACGCCTACAGTCCGCTAGCTGTGAGACCTGGAAACCTTAAAGGAGCCTTTAAGGTAGATTTTAAGGTTACTGGAGTTACCAGCTGTTGGGACACCAGGAGGCTGTAAACTCTGGTTAGAGTTCATTAAATTGGTAAAAGAGTGTTGATTTATTATTATTTAAAATAAAGGATTTTTGTGTGTCTGTGTTTTATAGGGTTGGTAATGGGGAGAGGACCTCATGGATACCTCACCACTACCTACCCAGGGCTTGATTGCAGCTGTGATTTTTTACAAATCACAGCTGAATCCACTCCATATATTACCCCAATTGCCACTGTACTAGGTAAATCAGGATGAGCTTGCTAAAGCGGCACAATTGGCACATCTAATGAATACATCAATTGTAGGGTGGCTGTAAACTGCTATATTTTGGCTGGGGAGGGCCCAATAACCAAAGGGCATCCCAGCCTGAGAATACCAGTTCACAGCTGTCTGCTTTATCTGCGCTGGTTATCAAAAATGGTCATTGCTGGGATTGGCAGCAAACCCCACATGTTTAGTGGCTGAACATAAGGCACCAAACATGCAAGGAGGGGAACTCACATGGTGAATACCTAAATACTTGACGACTAACGAATATCCTGAATACACTAATATTCATGTGAGTAAAGAAAAGTGCTGAATATTGTAGCTCATCACCAGTCACCAGCACATTGTTAAATCATTAACATGGCAAAATATTAAACAAATAGCTAAACATATACTATACAGTACAACATCTAATCCTGTGATGTAATAACAGGCACTCTGCTTGTATAAGTGTCATCTGCGGGGGAAGGGTGAGCGCACTAGCTCCCCACTGTTATGTTCTTTGTTTTGACTTCCATGCATACAGATTTATTTGCTTATCCTTCAACCCATTTACAGTTCAAGACAAAGTTTATTTTCTTCAAAAGTGAAGCCAAATTGCCTTTACAGACACGGATGTCAAAGACATTTGTGCTGCTTTGATTTATCTAGTGCAGTTGCTGCTGGCATTTCATACAAACATATATAGTTAATTTTCTGGATAATTTGATCAAAAGATCAAGTTTACTTCTACCCAAGAATCTAATGGCCAAACAAATGTGTCCTGCTAGTATATAGTAACTCTACAATCACTGTCTAGACAAGTTATAGAGCACAATTGGGAATATTTTTCTGTAAATCTGCTGTATAAAAATCAGTAAAATAATGTTTGTGTTCTTATATTATCTACTATAATATTAGTTCATTTTACCCAGCTACAGAAGGAGAATATTATAATTAAAGATATTTCAGAAATTGCGAGACCAGCACCTCTGGTGTCATTTTAGGAGTAATTCAGATGTTTTAAAAGTAGACTTTTAGTCATTTAGGCTTTATCTTTGCATTTTTATAATATTAAAAGGGTTTATCCGGAGATAATAAGCTATCCCCAATGCACAAGATAGGCAATAACTAGAGATGAGTGGACTCATGGAAGTTTGGATCCACTGGGTTCAGCCGTACTTTAAATAAAAAGTTGGTTTGGTACCCTGACTTGACTTGAACCTGATAACGGAGCCCGAACCCCATATAATTATAATGGAAATCAACTATTGGGCAATTAAGCTCTCCACCAGGGAATGGAAAGGTTAATCTCAGATACAGTTGGTCATAAATCAGGACTGAGACCAGGCAATATGGTGAAACTAGGTTTTTATGATAAAAGTGGATTGGAATAGATAGCACAGAGTAAGGGGTACTTTGCACGCTGCGACATCCCTAGCTGATTGTAGCGATGCCGAGCGCGATAGTACCCGCCCCCGTCGCAGATGCGATATCTTGTGATAGCTGCCGTAGCGAACATTATCGCTACGGCAGCTTCACACACACACTTACCTGCCCTGCGACGTCGCTCTGGCTGGCTGACCAACCGCCTGCTTCCTAAGGGGGCGGGGGTTGTGCGGCGTCACAGCGACGTCACACGGCAGGCGGCCAATAGAAGCGGAGAGGCGGAGATGAGCGGGACGTAAATATCCCGCCCACCTCCTTCCTTCCTCATTGCAAGCGGGACGCAGGTAGGAGATGTTCCTCGCTCCTGCAGCTTCATACACAGTGATGTGTGCTGCCGCAGGAACGAGGAGCAACATTGTACCTGTCGCTGCAGCGAAATTATGGAAATGACCGACACTACACAGATCACCGATTTACGACGCTTTTGCGATCGTTTATCGGTGCTTCAAGGCTTTACACGTTGCGCTGTCATTACCGGCGCCGGATGTGCGTCACTTTCGATTTGACCCCGACGGGATCGCAGTAGCGATGTCGCAACATGCAAAGTACCCCTAAATCACAGGAATAATCACAAAGGAAATATAACATACACCCGGCCAGGAAAGACAGAGAACACCGTGCTGCCCCAGTGACCATTTCCAATGAGAGATCTCAGAATAAATTTACCTAACATGCGTTCTCCCTAGTGCAAGGGTGCAAATACTACTCTATTAATGCAGTAAAATCACTGAGTGTAAAGGAGAACCTATTGGTCGGTCAGGACAATGGCTTACAAACTTATCCACAATACTAACCTCCCACTCCCCTGTACCCCACACACAGCATCATACTAACCAGGTGCTAAGCTTTAACAATAACTGCAGTATTAAGTGAGGAAAAGTTCAGTTTCTGTTGAATCAGCTGCAGCCTACCTAAAGTAGTTTTGAGCTAAACCCTAACGGATGTTTGCACACTTCCACAGATCCAGGACTCTCAATAAATGGGTATAGAAGAGTTCACAGGAAGTCTGCACTCTGTGGGCTTAGTCCACACACTGTGTGAACCTGACCACACAGAGTCTCTTGCCCAGTCTGCGCAGAGACTCCCCTGGTGGATTGGAGGTGACACTGCAGGTGTCACCTCCACTCTCTCACATGCCTACATACAGGCAGCCATAAACAGAGCATTTTCGGGGGAGAGTGTTTTTTTTTACACATAGCATCCAAAAATATTGCTTTTTTTCCCCAGAGCCCAGAGAGAGCCATTCAAAGACTATCACTGGTCTCAGCACTGAGCTTACCCAAGCACCAAAATGATCGATCAAGTGGTTAGCATAATTCAAACACAGACTTTTTTAAAAAGTCTTTGTTTGAGTCTGAGACCTGGACACCTTGTGTTCGGTACAAACAAAGAACTTTACAGTTCGGGTTCATTCATCTTCAGCAATAACTCATTGATCGGTTCTAGTCCAATTGTGGGGAACTGCACTGATCAGATGAACAGTGCACATTTATTCCTGATAGAATGGAGTTGCAGTGTGCAGACTTCATCATCATATCATGCTTACATGTTTGTTGTCATGGGGACGAGGTGACTGGACAGGGACACCTAGGTTGGCCCTGAGACTGGGGACCCTGCACTGTCCCTTACCTCAGAGGCACGATTGATGGTAGCAAGGTCTGACCTGCCATCGTGACCCTAACTCCTATCAAAACCCTGGTTTAACTCCCCTTCCCCACCCAAGGGGTGAGCTAGGATTGTAGTCAGAAAGCCCACAACTAAACACGGACAGGGGAAAAAGCAAAACTCATACAGACAGCAATCAAACATAAACAAGTGATAATATGAGAACAGGGGAAAATAACATAAAAGGGAGGAAATAACCTGACAACCGGGAAACTTCCACACCACAAAGCACTGAGTAGCAGGATCCAGAATCTTATATAGGAAGGAGACTGCTGTGATTGGTAATTAGCAACCTGAGCTCCTATCAGAGTTACCCAGGTCAGCAGGAACAATGCCAATGAAACATCCAACGCCCAGCTCTGGCTGAACAATTAGGAGACATCAGGTTGCTTATCAGACTCTACAGTGTGAACAGAGCCTGACACCTAATGTGTTAGGAACCGAACATCGCATGACACTTGTCTGGGCTTGGCTTTATCTGGTATTGATGCTCCCACGGGGTCTTGGGGTGGCTACTCGTCACTGGGCCGGTGTAGGATAGGGGTGTCAGAGTAGCCTGGCCCAGCTCTATGACCCCGGCCGTGTCAATAAATGGGGAATGATGATGAAGATAGTAGTTATTCGTGATGCCACCTGTGGTGTGCGGCCAAAATGGGAGCCGCCGCTGCAAGAGGTTACCTCTGAGGGCCGGTGATAGTGCAGCTAGGTTGGTACAGCTCTCCACAGGCAGAACTCGGGCCCACAGGGAGCTTGGGAGAAGTAGCAATCTTTGCTACGGTCGCAGGATCAGAAGTGGTGAAGAAAGGGAGCGACACAGGGGTTGCAATTAAAGTTCTTTACTCATTAAGATGTCACCACCTTTGGACTGCCGGACTCCGCCATCATTGGCTCCAGCCGATCCCGAATAGTTCGGAGGTCAGAACCGGTAGTTTTCTCTGTGAGTCCTTCCTCCCTGCACTATGTTGTGTGAGTCCCTGCGGCTTGAAGCTACGCTGGGACCTAAGTCCTTGGATTGGCTCCGTTCCTGTCCCGTATAGTAGGCAGCATGAGTCCGTCACTGTTGCCGCCCTTTGGTCACGACTCCTGGCTCTATATACTGCTGTGTCCCGGGCACTTTGTGTGGGCCAGAAGACTTGAAATCCTCTGCCCGGCTGATTCTGCTGATGGGACGTGCAGTGCTCACCAGCCTAGAGCTCCGCATCCTGTTCTGTGTGCCCTCGGTGCTGAGGGAGCTATGGCACAGCTCTCCCCTCAGCGACTGTGTTCTCCCACGTCTCACTTGTTTTCTGTCTGTCACTGTTCTTTTTGAATGTTTATGTGTCACCTTACTCCCCATGTGTAGCTCCACCCCCCGGGTTGCTGAACTAATAGGTGGGAGGTCCCATACCTTGTGGTGACCATCCTAAAGACCCTACCCTAACCCAGTCCCGGTAAGAGGGCAACTAACTGTGTGTTTAGGTGGATTAGTGGTTTACCGGCCATGACCTCCTCCTTACCCGGGATGAATACGGCACCTCTGGTGAGGTGCAGTACCCTGTGGCGACTGAAGTCTCAGGAATGCCACAGTAGCTTAATAGAAAATAAATAGAGCATAATTCAGGCATTCACACTGATGCTCCATGCCAACTGGGATAAAAGTGCCCCATCAGGAATTGTTCTGCCAACCAGTGAGAGTCCCTGCAGTTTTCACCTATCCTGTGGATAGTATACGACTTCTAATATACTCTGATATACAGGTGGGTGGGACCTTGAGATGGCAAAGGTATGAGGCATGAGGAAGACTAAACACAATGAGAGATAGGGATATTGTGTGGCAGCTTCAGTCAACTGTTTTTCCTAAATACAGTGCCGGATTCAAAGTCACACAGGTCAATAGTGTTCTTTATTGTCCTTAATGCCTCTGCTAGTTCTGAACATGTGCTACATAGAGAAAAAACAGCAGGAATAGCTCTGTTTCTGTGCACCACATATAGGAGACATAACAGCTACAGTAGTCTCATCTCACTAAATAAAAGAAAACTGAAAATTAGAGACAGAGTTTGAAAATAGGGAAAACTGGTGAAAAATGCAGGATGCAACTCATACAGTTAGGTCCAGAAATATTTGGACAGTGACACAAGTTTTGTTATTTTAGCTGTTTACAAAAACATGTTCAGAAATACAATTATATATATATAATATGGGCTGAAAGTGCACACTCCCAGCTGCAATATGAGAGTTTTCACATCCAAATCGGAGAAAGGGTTTAGGAATCATAGCTCTGTAATGCATAGCCTCCTCTTTTTAAAGGGACCAAAAGTAATTGGACAAGGGACTCTAAGGGCTGCAATTAACTCTGAAGGCATCTCCCTCGTTGACCTGTAATCAATGAAGTAGTTAAAAGGTCTGGGGTTGATTAAAGGTGTGTGGTTTTGCATTTGGAAGCTGTTGCTGTGACCAGACAACATGCGGTCTAAGGAACTCTCAATTGAGGTGAAGCAGAACATCCTGAGGCTGAAAAACAAGAAAAAATCCATCAAAGAGATAGCAGACATGCTTGGAGTAGCAAAATCAACAGTCGGGTACATTCTGAGAAAAAAGGAATTGACTGGTGAGCTTGGGAACTCAAAAAGGCCTGGGCGTCCACGGATGACAACAGTGGTGGATGATCGCCGCATACTTTCTTTGGTGAAGAAGAACCCATTCACAACATCAACTGAAGTCCAGAACACTCTCAGTGAAGTAGGTGTATCTGTCTCTAAGTCAACAGTAAAGAGAAGACTCCATGAAAGTAAATACAAAGGGTTCACATCTAGATGCAAACCATTCATCAATTCCAAAAATAGACAGGCCAGAGTTAAATTTGCTGAAAAACACCTCATGAAGCCAGCTCAGTTCTGGAAAAGTATTCTATGGACAGATGAGACAAAGATCAACCTGTACCAGAATGATGGGAAGAAAAAAGTTTGGAGAAGAAAGGGAACGGCACATGATCCAAGGCACACCACATCCTCTGTAAAACATGGTGGAGGCAACGTGATGGCATGGGTATGCATGGCTTTCAATGGCACTGGGTCACTTGTGTTTATTG
The DNA here is from genome assembly GCF_048569485.1 of Anomaloglossus baeobatrachus. NCBI lineage: Eukaryota > Metazoa > Chordata > Amphibia > Anura > Aromobatidae > Anomaloglossus > Anomaloglossus baeobatrachus. Next base: position 115,074,959 of record NC_134358.1, on the reverse strand, counting down.
ATGACATAACAGCAGACAAGAGTAGCCGGATGAATTCTGAAGTGTACCGGGATATACTTTCAGCCCCGATTCAGCCAAATGCCGCAAAGTTGATCGGACGGCGCTTCATAGTACAGATGGACAATGACCCCAAGCATACAGCCAAAGCTACCCAGGAGTTCATGAGTGCAAAAAAGGGGAACATTCTGCAATGGCCAAGTCAATCACCAGATCTTAACCCAATTGAGCATGCATTTCACTTGCTCAAATCCAGACTTAAGACGGAAAGACCCACAAACAAGCAAGACCTGAAGGCTGCGGCTGTAAAGGCCTGGCAAAGCATTAAGAAGGAGGAAACCCAGCGTTTGGTGATGTCCATGGGTTCCAGACTTAAGGCAGTGATTGCCTCCAAAGGATTCGCAACAAAATATTGAAAATAAAAATATTTTGTTTGGGTTTGGTTTATTTGTCCAATTACTTTTGACCTCCTAAAATGTGGAGTGTTTGTAAAGAAATGTGTACAATTCCTACAATTTCTATCAGATATTTTTGTTCAAACCTTCAAATTAAATGTTACAATCTGCACTTGAATTCTGTTGTAGAAGTTTCATTTCAAATCCAATGTGGTGGCATGCAGAGGCCAACTCGCGAAAATTGTGTCACTGTCCAAATATTTCTGGACCTAACTGTATAAAGGGCAGATATCGTGTTAATTTTCATGTTCACACACGACAGCTTGCTTTGAAAAGCTACATAAGATATCAGGTAGAAACAAAAAAACAAAAAACAAAAAAGTGAGCCGGAGTATGAGATGGTATACATGGAACTTGTGAGACCATGTTCACACTGGCCATGAGACAAAGAGAAACCAAGGAAAAAAAAAATGTGAAAACATACCCTGCTGTAACTAAATAAAAGCATAGTGCATATAAACATAGGGTACTTAGTAAACACTGTTTTTGATCAAAAAAAGCATAAAGCTATCCCACCAAACGTCAAGGTGTACCCAGTTGGGATAGTACCTACACTCTCTAATATTAAAACCTTACCATGGGTCTAAAATAGGCCTCAATGCGGCTAAGGGCTGAGAGCGACCGGGTCCCAACAGGACACACACAGTGTATAAGATATCAGGTAGACTTTAAAGCGTAACTGTCGATTTAATATTTATTTATTAAATCAATAGTACACATGAAAATAACTTTGTAATATTTCTCATCAGACAAATTTGCTTTTTTTTCTGTCAGAATTGATCAGTTAGTGAAGGAAATATCTGAGATGAGCTTCTATGTAGATAGAAGAAAGAGGAGGTGGTGGACCTCTGCCTTTACCTCCGCCGGCTGCATCTAGCTCCTCCCTCTGGTTATAGATCCTCCCTATGGCTCTAGCTCCACCCTTTGGCTTTATCTCCTCCAATTGCCTCTAGCTCCTCCCTCCTCCCGTCATCATACAATCTCATCAGTAACAGCTGTCATCTCCTATCTCAGTAATGGGAAAGTCTTCACTGAATACAGATTTTACCTCAGAATTGAGAATCTTGATAATGACTGATCAATTCTGGCAGAGAAAGAAGCAGATTTCTCTGATAAGATATATTACAAAGTTGCCTATTATCATGTGCACTATTGATTTACGAAATAAAAATTAAAGGGAACCTGTCAAGTGCAATATGTACCCAGAACCACAAGCAGTTCTGGGTGCATATTGCTAATTCCTTCCTAACCGTCCCTGTATACACTATCATAGATAAAGAGATCTTTAGAAAAAGTATTTCTAAAGATCCTTTATTATATGCTAATGAGGACAGGGACTAGTTCCAAGGGCGTTTCTCCGCTAAGCTAGTCGGCCCACATAGCATGCTAGCACCACGCCTCTGTGGGCATACTAACATGCTAATGATACGCAGCGATGCCGCGCAGGAGCGTGCTACCATGCAATGTGGTACGACTAGCGAAGGGAAGAAACACCCTTGGGACTAGTACCCTTGCCTATTACCATAAGATAAAAAATCTTTTTAAATACTTTTTCTAAAGATCTCTTTATCTATGCTAGTGTATACAGGGACTACTAGGCAGGGGTTAGCAATATTCACCCAGAACTGCCCGTGGTTCTGGGTGCATATTGCACCTGACAGGTTCCCTTTAAAATGACAGTTTTGCTTTAAATTCACCTTTCAAAATTGGGAACAATAAATTCCATTAGAACCTTCGAAAAAATTGACATATTATAGGTCAAAATTTAACTGTTAATTTTTTTCACATGAACTAAAATTGTAAATATAATTTTACATGTATTCATTTAGCAAATTATTGACACACAACATGGACTGGATAGAAAACAAATCGTTGTTTTTGTTCACGTCTGTGCCTTAAAAATCTGCTAATATTATGAATGCAGGATTTACGGTATTTAGAAATTTACTTCTAAAATAAAATACAATACCTGATAACACAATATAGCACTTACAACCATATGCCGTGCACATCATAATCTCAGCCTACATTTGCAGTCATCGCCTAAAGTAAGAATTTACTTTTGTGCAAATTGGAATTTCTACTTGCCTTCTCTGCTGCCAACTCTGGAGTTGTTAGAAAGATGATAGGGGACAGATTATCTTTTAACAAGTTTTGTTCTGTCTTGGATTTTCTTCAAGGAACCAAAGAAGCAGATGTAACTATTAGTTAACAAGGGGAAATATAGCTGGAATGGATGCCATGTCATTGGTATAAAATAGAATAGCTAAAAATAAAATTAAATTGTGTGACTATGAAATTTAATTTACTATCTATCTATCTATCTACAGTCATATGAAAAAGTTTGGGCACCCCTATTAATGTTAACCTTTTTTCTTTATAACAATTTGGGTTTTTGCAACAGCTATTTCAGTTTCATACATCTAATAACTGATGGACTGAGTAATATTTCTGGATTGAAATGAGGTTTATTGTACTCACGCTTCAAATCATCCCACAGATTTTCAATGATATTCAGGTCTGGGGACTGGGATGGCCATTCCAGAACATTGTAATTGTTCCTCTGCATGAATGCCTGAGTAGATTTGGAGCGGTGTTTTGGATCATTGTCTTGCTGAAATATCCATCCCCTGCGTAACTTCAACTTCATCACTGATTCTTGCACATTATTGTCAAGAATCTGCTGATACTGAATTGAATCCATGCGACCCTCAACTTTAACAAGATTCTCGGTGCCGGCATTGTCCACACAGCCCCAAAGCATGATGGAACCTCCACCAAATTTTACTGTGGGTAGCAAGTGCTTTTCTTGGAATGCCGTGTTTTTTGCCTCCATGCATAACACCTTTTTGTATGACCAAACAACTCAATATTTGTTTCATCAGTCCACAGCACCTTCTTCCAAAATGTAACTGGCATGTCCAAATGTGCTTTTGCATACCTCAGGCGACTCTGTTTGTGGCGTGCTTGTAGAAACGGCTTATTTCGCATCACTCTCCCATACAGCTTCTCCTTGTGCAAAGTGCGCTGTATTGTTGACCGATGCACATTGACACCATCTGCAGCAAGATGAAGCTGCAGGTCTCTAGAGGTGGTCTGTGGATTGTCCTTGACTGTTCTCACCATTCTTCTTCTCTGCCTTTCTGATATTTTTCTTGCCCTGCCACTTCTGGGCTTAACAAGAACTGTACCTGTGTTCTTCCATTTCCTTACTATGTTCTTCACAGTGGAAACTGACAGTTTAAATCTCTGAGACAACTTTTTGTATCCTTCCCCTGAACAACTATGTAGAATAATCTTTGTTTTCAGATCATTTGAGAGTTGTTTTGAGGAGCCCATGATGCCACTCTTCATAGGAGATTCAAATAGGAGAACAACTTGTAAGTGGCCACCTTAAATACCTTTTCTCATGATTGGATACACCTGCCTATGAAGTTCAAAGCTCAATGAGGTTACAAAACCAATTTAGCGCTTTAGTAAGTCAGTAAAAAGTAGTTAGGATTGTTCAAATCAAGAAATTAATAAGGGTGCCCATACTTTTGCACCGGTCAAATTTTGTTTAAATGCGGATTGCACATTTTCTGTTAGTACAATAAACCACATTTCAATCCAGAAATATTACTCAGTCCATCAGTTATTAGATATATGAAACTGAAATAGCTGTTGCAAAAACCCAAATTGTTATAAAGAAGAAAGGTTAACATTATCCGGGGTGCCCAAACTTTTTCATATGACTGTATCTATCTATCTATTTTGGCACTTTAGTTGTTTAACAAAATGATATTCAAATGCAATTATATAATCAATATGGGCTTAAAGTGCAGGCTCTCAGCTCTATTTTAAGGGTATTCACATTCTTATTGAAGTATGGGTTTAGGAATTAGAGTTCTTTAAGTTGTAGCTGCCTCTTTATCAAGGGACCAAGGTAATTAAATAATTATCTCAAAACCTCTTTAATGGCCTGCATGAGCTATTGCTTTGCTAGTCTATTATAAATTAAGCAGGTAAAAGGTCTGGAGCTGATTCTAGGTGTGGCCTTTGCATTTGGAAGCTGTTATTGTGAACCCCCAACCATGCGGTAAAGCTTCCATTTAATTATTTTATGAAATGAATTTTGAATTCTTTTGAACTTTTGAATACGCATAATAATTTAACTGTCACTACCATTGTTTTATACTTAACCTGATTAAAGTGTTAACAATGGCGCATAGCTGTGGTATGTATTTACACTGGTTCATTTGAATTCTCAGCCTACTATCCATATCAGGGGCATCACAGTTTAAGCAAATACTACAGTACATCCAAGTTCACTAACAGGTCTACATTTTGAGTCTGCTATATTACCAGCATTTTTTTAGACCATTACGTATAGTATGAATAATTATTTTATACAATTTGTACATTCCACCTTTTGTTTCTAAGTTACTGGCTGTAGCTATATAATCTAACCTTCCTTGCTATTGATTGTTAATATTTATGTTCGAGCTACGATATCTAGGTGTACTATCATTGTTTACATATTTTTTATATTATTATTATTATATATTTTTTGTGCCATCCAAACTTATATCCACATCCCTATTAGCACAGTATATCTATCCTTTAGACATGGGGTCAAAGGAGCTCTTATTGGAAAAATGCAGACCATCATTAGACTGAAAAAAATAAGAAATTCATCAGAAAGTTAGCAGAAATTTTAGGAGTGGACAAATCAACAGTTTGGTATATTAAGCAAAAAAAAAAAAAAAGAGCGCACTGGTGAGCTTGGGAAATCAAAACGGCCTGGACACCCACAAAAGACAATAGTGGTGGATGATCACGGAATACTTTCCATGATGAAGAAAAACTCCTTCATAACATCCATCCAAGTGAACAACACCCTCCATGAAGTAGGTGTTTCAGTATCTACCATAAAGAGAAGACTTCATGAGAGCACGTACAGAGGGTCATCTACAAGGTGCAAACCATTAATCAGCCTTAAAAATAGAAAGGGCAGATTTTACTTTGTCAAAAAAACATCTAAAGGAGTCAGGCCAGTTTTGGAAAAGCATTCTATGGACAGATGAAACAAAGATCAACCTGTTTCAGAATGATGGGAGGAAGATAATAGGGAAAAGGTTTGTAACAGCTCATGATCCAAAGCACAGCCCATCCTCTGTAAAACATGGTGGAGGCAGTGTGGTAGCCATGCATGCATGGCTTCCAATTGCCCTCAGTCACTAGAGTGTATTGATGATGTGACTGAATACAGAAGCAGCCGGATGAATTCTGAAGTGTAGAGGGCGATAATTTCTTAAACTAATGCATCAACCATGATTGAATGATGCTTCAAATTACAGATGGACAATAACACAAAACATATTGCAAAAGCAACCCAGGAGTTGTTTGAGGCAAAGAAGTCAATCCCCAGATCTCAACCCGTTGAAGCTGCATTTCACAGGCTTAAGACAAAACTTAAGGCAGAAAGACCCATAAACATGCGACAACTGAAGTCAGCTGCAGGAAAGGCCTGGCAAAGTATCAAAAAGCAGGAAACCCAGCATATGGTGACACCCATGGCTTCCAGACTTCAGGTGGTCATTGACTGCAACAGATTCTTTACAAAGTATTAAAACTGAGCATTTTATTTTTGGTAAATTAAATTTGTCTAATTTTAGTCCAAAAAATGAGATGCTTCGTAAAAAAATGGTTGCAATTACTAAGTGTTTTACATTATATTTATGTTCAACCCCTTCAATTAAACCTGAAAGTTTACACTTTAATTGCATCTCAGTTGTTTCACTTTAAATAAAAAAGTGTGGCATGCAGAGCTAGAAGATTCTCTATCTAATCTCAAGAAGATTCGGTTTCTGTCCAAATATTTCTTGACCTAGCTGTATATATTATAAATATATACAATATCTATCTATCTATCTATCTATCTTATTTTACCAATGCCATATAAATAAATCTATAAATATATATATATATGTTTATTATTCATATATTATATACCGTATTTTTCGGACCATAAGACGCACTTTTTTTCCCCCAAATGTTGGGGGCAAGTTGGGGGTGCGTCTTATGGTCTGACTGTGGCTGCGGGGAATGAGGTGCTGCAGTGGAGCGGGTCATCGGGGGCACGAGCAGGCTGTAGCAGCCTGCTGTGACCACGTGTGCCCGCTCATTACATATGCACGCCCATCCTCCCGCCCATTTCTCAGCGCAGAAGCCGGCGCAGACAGGTGGGCGGGAGGACGAGCGGGGACGCGCGCATAGTAAAGAGCCAGTCCGCATGATCACCCCTGGCAATTACAGCCTGGAGTGATCATGTGCGGCTGTATTCACTGCTCCCCACGCGTCATCATCAGCACGGGGTGCAGTGAATCAGTACACTCACCCGTCCCCGTGTGTGGAGCCGTCCCCCTGCAGCACGCGATGTCTTCCTGTCTGTGCCGGTCAGCTGATCTGTGCCAGTCAGCTGATCGGCACAGACAGGAAGACATCGCGTGCTGCAGGGGAACGGCTACACACACACACACACACACACACAGGTCAGTGGTGCAAAGAGGAAGATGATCGGCTGCAGGGAGTGAGGAAAAGGTGAGTATAAACGTTTGTTTTTTTTTCTCTGTGCTATAGGATACAGACCATATACCAGGATGGTATATGAGCACGATGGGGGCATATAGCAGGATGGGAGTATATGAGCAGGAGGGATGGGGGGTATATGAACAGGATGGGGGTATATGAACAGGATGGGGGTATATGAACAGGATGGGGGTATATGAACAGGATGGGAGTATATGAACAGGATGGGAGTATATGAACAGGATGGGGGTATATGAACAGGATGGGGGTATATGAACAGGATGGGGGTATATGAACAGGATGGGAGTATATGAGCAGGATGGGAGTATATGAGCAGGATGGATGGGGGGGTATATGAACAGGATGGGGGTATATGAACAGGATGGGGTATATGAATAGGATGGGGGAATATGAGCAGGATGCTGGTATATAAGCAGGATGGGGGTATATGAGCAGGATGGGGGTTTATAGCAGGATCATATACAAGGCAGGAGGATCATTACCAGGATGGGGTCCCTTAGTAGAGAATTTGGGGACATTACCCCCATAACAGTGTCAGCAGCAGATCCTCGCCCCATAACAGTTTGTCATGACCACATTTTTTTGCTTAAAGTTTTATTTTCCTATTTTCCTCCTCTAAAACCAGGGTGCGTCTTATAGTCCGAAAAATACGGTGTATATACACACACTAGAGATAAAAATTAGAGACCAACGCACAATTTCCTAAATTTTAAGGAAATTATTTAGTCCTATGTGATTATATCCTAACATGAGTAGACTAGCAGCACATAATAAATATGTAAATGAGATAAATGAAAAAGAACGCTGATCAAAATTAGAGAACACTTTCAGATACCTGCAAGATATTTGTGTTAATCTGGCACTTGCTGCTAATTAACTGACAAACCCAAATTAATGGGCCTAGCTTTCCAGTTTGCACTGACTTTGCAAAAATGGTGTGCCATTCCAAAGTGACTAAAACCCTCCGGGAGCAGGTTGTCCAGATGAAAGCCAAAGGGGTGAACCTATTAGCCATAGCAAGAGAAGTTGGTTGTTCCAAGTCTGTGATTTTGAGAATATTTCTTCTTTATAACGTCACAAATGATTTCAAGTCCCCCAAGAAAGCTGGTCGTCCTCAAAAGACAAATATGGAGAATCTCCATGGGTAATCGTTTCCACACTGCAGCTGGAATTGCTCACCAGTTAAGTACTGAACAAGGGGGTAAAGATCTGTCTCTTCATAAAGTGTCATGACATTTAACACTAGAAGTCCCAGAAATTTCGAGCTCCCCCCTGAAGTCCAGAAAGAGGGTCAAATGACCCTTTGTCTAAATTGAATAGAATTAACTAGAAACTAAATGGCTAAACTCAAAGGCAAACAACAACCTCCTGTGGTGCGACAGTACTGGCCTTAATTACAGAACAAAAGACGGTGATTATAGGATGTTAGCTAAAATCCTTCAGGTCATTCGACCTGTCTCTGGGTTCCAAAGGTAGAAATGTTAAATGACCCCTCTCTGGGACTTCTAGTGTTAAGAGCATTTGGACTCAAAGCTCACTCTGTAGTGACCAAACCTATCATTAGCAAAAGGAGCATGTTGTGTGGACAGAGAAATGGTCCACAGTTCATTTTAGTGATGAAAGCAAGTTTAATTTATTTGGGTCTGGGTAACATTATGTTCATCGAAAAACTGGGGAAAGACTAAACCCAAAGTTTGTTAAGAAGTCAGAGAAAGGTGGTGGAGGAAGTGTCATTGTTTGGGGAATGTTTTCTGGAGCCGGAATTGGACCTTTCATACAGCTACATGGCAGAGTGAATGCAAGTGCATATCAGAACCTTCTTCAACAACACGTGTTTCCTAACTTGCATTCATCACTCAATCAGCCAGCAATTTTCATGTAGAACAATGCCCCTGTCACACAACAAAATGGGTAGAACAGTTCCTTGAAACAGAAAACATTGAAACAATGAAATGGCCAGCCCAGAGTCCTGATCTAAACTTAATAGAAAACGTTTGGAAAATCCTTGGTGATAAAGTTTTGGCCAGGAAACCCACAACAGTCAAAGAACCTTGGAAGCGATTGGAAGAAGAGTGGACGAAAATCACACCAGAACAGTGTGAGAGACTAGTGATGTCCTGTGGCCACAGTTGTGATGAAGTCATTCAAAGCAAAGGCCTGTACACGTCCTACTGATTGGTGACTGTTGTGACCTTCAGAAAATGTACTTATCTGTGGTACAGTCTTTGCTGTTCTCTAATTATGAAAATCATGTTTTTTGGCAAAATAAAGGTTTTATGTTGATAAACTTTGGATCTTTTCTAATACACTGTTCTACTGGCATGGTGTACCCCTTACAGAAAACCTTCAAATGTTGATCAATGTACATTACATTATTTCTGAAAAAAGCAAGTGATCATACTCTAATTTTGATCTCCAGTGTATATTTACAATTTCCAATGCCTGTTTGTCTATCTATCAATCCATGCGTAGCATATGTCTTTTCTCTTCTTATCTATGATATATATGTGTCGCTAAGGGCTATGGGGTACTCGGTCCCGGGCGGTGTATTGCTGGGGAAATGTCACTTGGTGGCCGTTGCCCAGCTCCGTGTCCTGGGGACGCTTTTTAAAAGGTGTATATTTACAGGGGAGATTAAATGAAAGTTTATATGTGATGCCACTTGCGGTTTGCGGCTATGTGGATGGAGCCGCCGCTGCACAGTTCTCACTACTGGGGCTGGCATTGGTGGACGCCTGGGTGTCAGGTCCTCTGCAAGTAGGACTGGGCCCCAGAGGATAGGTGATGTATATGGGTGCAGAAAGAAGGTAGGCCACACAAGGGATTGCAGTGTAACTGGTTCCTTTACTCACAGTCAAATGGGAACTGGTCACACGAGAAAGGCTGGTCTTGACCGCTGGTCCCCTGAGCTCCAGTGCCGGTTTAGTGACCTGGTGGTTTCTTTCCCCTGCATCCGTCTTTGGTTGGTGGGTCCCCGTCCCGTCCTGGAAGTCTCTCAACGGTAGTACGTAAGACGGTAGTGTGAATTTTGTGGGGTCGGTGTCTTTAGTCCTGTTCCCCGGTTCTCCCAATGCTACTGAGTCACGAACTTCAAGATCAGTGAGGTCCTTGATGGTCCCCTCACTGTGCAGATTTTATCAGGTCTGCCTGGAGCATTTGCCTGACCTAGGATTCTGTACCCAGTCGGTGCAATGGTTCAGAGAGCACTCCACTGGCAACCAAATGCCTGGGCTCTCAGGTCACCCTTACACTCCTCTCAGTCCGTCCATCACCACCAATGACTCACTACTCTCTTCTCTGACTGTCCACTGTCTGCCCCTCCCACCTGGTCATCTAGTGGACTGGATTGGCTCCACCTATAAGTGGCCATCCATTAGGTCCCACCCTAGTCTAGTACCAGTCTATGGGGAATTTGGGGATAAAACAGGGATTATTTGGAATGTTTTGTTGTTACCGGCACTAGTCTTCTGGGTCCCTGGGGGTAGGCCCTGCATCTTGGTGGGGATGCAGTACCTTGTAACTCCCTGATGGCTTCAGGGGCGCTACATATAAAAACACTAAAATTAGCACTGAAAGTATCCATCCTAATGTATGACAAATAGTCCAGAGAAACAGACCCACTGATAGACAGGAATATTGTGCTGCAGCTTTAATAAACTGTTTTTCCTAAATACAGTACTGGATTCACAGACATGTAGCACAATACTGCTGTATATTGTCTTTATTGCTTCTGCTGCTGTTTACACACATGAATGGAGAAGTAATTTGATTTTTAATATTGAGGGGTAGGACAATTGGTTAGTGTAATAGGCAGGTTTTCTTTTGATGGTCACTGGAGGTCCCACTGTTGGGATTTCAACTGATCATGAGATGTACCCTAGGTAAGTTTACTTCCTGCACTATAGAAAATTGTTTAAAAAAATATTTTTGCAAAAGGGATCTCTTGTACCTTTTATGACAACTAATTTCTCCTTTCTACTAATCAGGATTTTTAGGTTTATATCCCACAGACTGTGGCATAAGTGGAAGCTGATGTGCTCCAATGCAAAAAGGTCCAACAGAACCCTTAATTATTTAAAGTTTTTAAAAATATTGGTCTTTTTATATAGACGAAAGGACTTTTTGGGTACCTTTGGCTACAGGACTAGGCTCGATTGCAACTTCTGCATCTATTGCAGTTATGCCCTTGTGTACCGCCCCCCACATCAGCAGCCTGCCGCCGCTGCTCTGATCCGGATCCGTGGTGACATGAGGGGAGTCCAGACCCGGGGTCGGGGGTCGCACGGCCACTCGGAATAAAGGGGGAATTATTTACAGGGGATTTTATGGGCAGTTTGTGACGCCACCCGTGGTGCGTGGTAAGGTGTAGTAGCACCGCTGCAATAGGAAGCACCCGGTGGCGATGGTGTGGGCAGACAGATGTTTAACCCGTCCTCGGGTAGGGGGAAATGCTCCGGGACTCGGTGTTGGTGGCAAGGAGGTGCCGTTGGTACGGTCAGGGATCGTTTTAGTACTCACTCAGTCCAATAATGCTGACACCGACAACCGTGGTAAACCAAAGTTCGTAGTACCGCTGCAGCAGGGAGGGAGCATGCCTGGATCCCGTGCCCGATGGTGTTGCTTGTTAGCCTGTGGTCTTTTCTGTGGCACCTTTCTTCTAAATGGTCCCTCTTGCTTAGAACTATTGGGTCCCGCTCACCAGTATGGCTATCTGGGTGAGCTTGCTCTCAGGGTTCACGCTTGGGATTTTCTGGACTATGTAGTGGGAAAGTCCCATCCCTCTTGTTGTGCTAGTACCCCGATTTTGGAGCGGGTGGAGAATGGATCTTGAATGCTCCGTCCTCGTCGTGTAAATTGTCAAGACACTTGAAGCTACTTCTCAACCTAGGGTCCACGTACCCCGTCGGGCCTTTTCCCCTGCATGGTGATGGCACAAGGCCGCCGACTGTCCTCCTCGACAGATCGTGCCCCTTGTCACGATCCCCCTTTGACCGGGGTCCAGCTCCTACCAGGCCCAGACCAACGTCTGCCACCTAGTAAACTAAGGAGCCCATCTCCTGACCTCTCCTCTCGAGAGTCACCACTCAACTGAACTACTCCTGACACTTCTGACCTCCTCTTTACTAACCCCCCAAGTGGGCGACCCTATTCCCTTCAGGTCAGCAACTGGTGTGTCTGGTGGATGTGGTGCAGAGTGTTCCTAGGATTTTTATTAGCTTGTTCTTAGCAACACCAAAGGTCAGGGAACCGTAACCAAGGAGGAGGTGGATACTGTGCAGAAGGGCATATTACACAATAACCTGTGACGACCTGATAGGCCAGGGCGTCACACTTGTCTACAGCCTTGTTTGTTAATTTTGTACTGTCGAGAGGGGATCGCTTCTCAGACTCCTAATATCCATTACAGTTGTGCCATCTCTCCTTAGCTTCAATGCTATATACACCATTGCTTTATACAGAGAATGTTTTTTATACTTTACGTTCATGTACACTTCGAAAGTTTTTTTTTAAACCAAATAAAGACCCTGATGTTGGTCATCTGTCTGACATAGAAGGGGTTAATCATTATAATTGCGTAGCTGCCTGGGCAAATTATAATTTGCCTTTACCTTTTGCATTTTCATACATTATTCTGAAGAGGCCAGCACTAAACAATGAGAAACAGATGTCCCGAGACATCTACATAAGGCCTGTGTTCAGTTAGCATGCAAATTGTCATCTCAGAACTCCCCTAGTGAACCGTAGGAGGAAAATAAGAGCTCTGCTCTGTGCAAACAGATAATGTGCTTGATTAAAGTTGGGGGTTCAATCACATATTTAATTGCTTGGCCTTTTTATCTGAACTCCATTATTGGTAACGCTATTTATGACATCAATATATAGAATATTTGAGCACAAGTACTTGACAGAGAGCAGCACTTGACAAGGGGGCTTTGTTTGATCAGCGTGATCAAAGGATCAGTCAAAACACAAATAAACAGATCTGACACTAAGCAAATGAGATGATTTATGTGTGATTTGTGCAAACATTTTATAAGGACAGGGCAGAGAATCTGCATATGTTCTCATGATAACGTATTTATTTTTTCTGAATGCTGAAGTGTAATGGCTCTTCCACCTTTTTAATTGCATGTTTTTCTTATAATCCCAGCAGAATTGTTTCCATGTAAAAGTAACAAAGTATTAAGAAGACATTTGTATTTTACGGACTTCAGAAGGAGAGGAAAAACAAATTTGAACAAGTGGTTTCCAAAGATTAAAGTATGCAATCTAACTTGATGATAGGATATATGCTCCACTTCCATTTTTCACTAATGCATCTGTTTTATTGCTGTGATAATATTACATTAAAGGCACGGATGAAGAAAAAATAATAAAACCCAAACTAAGAAGCATGTGAAGACAAAAAAGTGACTGACTATGATATTACACTATATGCTTCAATGAAATGACCTCTCAAAACTACAAGCCCTAAAAGTTAAGCTTGTCCTAAAAAGTTAGAAAACACCAAAAATGCTGTAAAAAAGCAAAACAAAACAAAAAAACCTTACCTTACAAACTCCATATTTCTTTCCTTACAATAGATAGTATTTATTATACTTTACAGTAGTGGTCCACAACCTTTATTACCTTGAGAGCCACATTCAGTTTTCATAGATGGTTATAAACCACATTCATTAGTAGCCGTCCCATTACACCATAGTACCACTAAAGTTCCACAGTCCTGATTAAATAGAAGCAAAAACTTCCCAATAGAAAGCACAACAAAACCTTGTGCCCCCCTTTCTTATAGGCAGTATTCTTTCATCCACTTATATGTATACTTACACCCATGGGTTCCCACTTTACCCACATTAGACATTCTCCCATCAGGCACATTAACCACAGTATCGCACCCAGCTTCAAGCACCCCTCTAACTTGCAGTATCATCCTGTCTCCACTATTACCCTCACCTCCCCACTAATATACATGTGTTCAGATCTGCTCTTCTATGCAGGTCTATACATAAAAGTAACCCGATAGAGACCTTCTCTTCATAGTTCTTTGCTGAACCTGGTGCTAACCATTAAGTTGGCAAACAGCCAGAAGCCGCAACACATGGTCTTTTGAGCCACATGAGGCTCTCAAAAAATCATCAAAAAAGCCACAGGATAAATAAAGATGAGAGTTGTAGTATATTGTTCTACTGTTCAGAGGCACCTGCACAAATATGACCTTCATGGAAGAGTCATCAGAAAAAAAGCCCTCCAGCACCTTCACCATAAAATTCAGCATCAGAAGTATGCAAACAAACATCAAAACAAGCCTGATGCCTGTGGACCGATGAGGTTAAAATATAACTCTTTGGCCACAAAAATCAAAAAGTATGTGTGTAGAAAAAAAGGCACAAAGTTTCAGGAAAAGAATATCTTGCCAACCATTAAGCATGGGGGTGAATCAATCATGCTTTGGGGTTGTTTTGCAGCCAATGCTAAGGGGAACATTTCAAGTGTAAAGAGAAGAATGGATTCAATGAAATTTCAACAATTTCTTGTAGCAAATACCATCTGTAAAAAAAAGCTGAAGTTGAAAACAGGATGGTTTCTACAAATGGATAATAATCCTAAACACACATCCAAATCCACATTAGACAACCTCAAAAGGCACAAGCTGAAGGTTTTACAATGGCCCTCACAGTCACCTGATCTGAAGATCATTGAAAATCTGGGATTAGACCTTAAAAGAGTAGTGCATGCAGGACGAGCCAGGAATCTCACAGAACTGGAAGACTTTTCCAAGGAAGAATGGATGAAAATCCCTCAAACAAGAATTGAAAGATTCTTGGCTTCAAAAACATTTACAAGCTGTGATACTTCCCAAAGGGTGTGTTATTAGGTATTAACCATTCACGATGCTCAAACGTTTGCATCTGACAATTTGTCTGTTTTGTTCATTTAAAAATGTAAAAGATGAAAAAATATATATATATTTTGCCTAAAATACAAAGTTAATGTGTCATCTTTAACTTTATACCCTTTAGAGATCATTTCATCTTCAACTTGCTTAACTGTTCACAATAACAGTAATTTTGACCGGGGTGTCCAAACTTTTCCGTGCCTCTGTGTATGTTGTAGTCAATGCATATGATTTTTTAGAAACCAATTTCTGTAAACTGATTTGGAAATAATATTATTATGTACTGATTTAATCATCTACTTAGTTATTTGTAAAGTAGAATTTGCAAATAAAAATTACATTTTTGACTCTTCTCTATATGCCAGCATCAAATGCTTTTAACAATATCTGTATGCCGGGAAATATGCAGAATATTGTCTCTGAGATAACCTGTCCTTTTGTAAATTCATGCTTTAGTCATTGAATGAATTGTAATATGCACAAGAACAAACTGGTAAGCAATTGTTGGCCAGTGACCTGAAAAGTCAATCATGAGCATGTTGCTGCTTGTTACCCTCCACGTTACATACCTCCATGGTATCTATTTTTATCAGGGACTTGTTGATTTGAATTCACCACACAATCTCTGTCACCTGTTTACTGATGCTGGATGCAACATTACCGAGTAAACTCCCTTTTTGGTATGGGTGGATCATTTCTCAACATAAAAGTCACCGACAGGTTCAGACTCAGCCTCAGACTCTGGCTGATATGTTTAGTATGCTGGTATTTTAGGTAAAAATTCAGATAAATCCATGCTTATACTTACTTGGTTATTACACTATACAGTATATTAATAAAGTATTAAGTTTATAAGTGAATGTCAGTCTTCACTAGAGTTGAGCGCGGTTCGCGGTTCGCGGTACTCCAGTTCGCGGTGTGAGTGATTTTGGGGGGTGTTCTAGATCGAACTAGAACTCGAGCTTTTTGCTAAAGTTCGATAGTTCTAGTTACGTTCGAGAACGGTTCTAGCAGCAAAAAGCAGGGCTTTTTACAGCTACAGTGTGCAGGAGCCATCGCTGGCAGCCTGCCAGAAGCTGGTAACCAAGATAAACATCGAGTATCCAAGCAAAGCGCTTTGGTTAGTAACCCGATATTTATCCTAGTTACGTGTGCAGGAAGCCGACACTTCCCCGCTAAGCGCGCTCCGCCCCCTCCTGCACGCGGCATGTACACATACATACACACACACTCACACTCACCTGTCCCCAGCCATGCAGTCCACGACACTGACGTCCTCAGCGCCACATGACCCTGCTAGGCTCCACCCACTTCGCACTCCGCCGCCAGCACATATGGCATCGCCCACCTGGCACTCTGCACACATGGTCCCGCTAGGCTCCGCCCACCTGACACTCTGCACACATGATCCCGCTAGGCTCCGCCCACCTGGAACTCTGCACACATTACCCCACTAGGCTCCGCCCACCTGGCACTCTGCACACATGGCGCTGCTAGGCTCCGCCCACCTGGCACTCTGCACACATCGTCCCACTAGGCTCCACCCACCTGACACTCTGCACACATTACCCTGCTAGGCTCCGCCCACCTGGCACTCTGCACACATTACCCTGCTAGGCTCCGCCCACCTGGCACTCTGCACACATTGCCCCGCTAGGCTCCGCCCACCTGGCACTCTGCACACATTATCCCGCTAGGCTCCGCCCACCTGACACTGCCCACATGGCGCTGCTAGGCTCCGCCCACCTGGCACTCTGCACACATTACCCCGCTAGGCTCCGCCCACCTGGCACTCTGCACACATTACCCCTCTAGGCTCCACCCACCTGGCACTCTGCACACATGGTCTCGCTAGGCTCCGCCCACCTGACACTCTGTACACATGGTCCCGCTCGGCTTACCTGCGGTAATGAAGTCCCGACCTCAGCGCTGTCACTGTCCTCCATGGCCGCTGCTTGTCACATCACCTTCTCTCGTTTCCGACCCGAGACTGACTAGCAGTGACGTCACGGGCCTCTCGCGATACTTGGCTGTGAAGGTCATTGAACTCAGTGTTAGGTGCTGTCAGCAGTGCAGGAGATCAGCGCAGGTAATGTACCTCGCTGACAGCAGCACTTGTCATCCCCTGCAGTGACCTGGGCTGACCCATTGATGTTAGCTCAGGTCACTGCACTGCTCTCCCAGCCAATGGGGAACATCCTGCTCTTCATTGACTGGGACAGTGTGGATCGTCATGGCAACCCCTTGGATTACACCAGACCTGGATTTGTTTTTCTTTCTAATAAATTGGTTAAAGAGGGAATGTATTGGGGAGTGTTTTTTCAAATAAAAATGTGTTTGTCGTCTATTTTTTTTTATTATTGACTGGGTTGGTGATGTCGGGTATCTGATAGACGCCTGACCTCACCAACCCCAGGGCTTGATGCCAGGTGACATTACACATCTGGTATTAACCCCATATATTACCCCGTTTGCCACCGCACCAGGGCATGGGATGAGCTGGGGCGAAGCACCAGGATTGGCGCATCTAATGGATGCGCCACTTCTGGGGCGGCTGCGGCCTGCTATTTTTAGGCTGGGGAGAGTGCAATAACCATGGACCTCCCTAGTCTGAGAATATCAGACCCCAGCTGTCTGCTTTACCTTGGCTGGTGATCCAATTTTGGGGGGACCCCTACATGTTTTTTTTTTTAAATTATTTATTTAATTTAAAATAACAGCGTGGGGTGCCTCAGTTTTGGATTGCCAGCCAAGGTGAAGCTGCCAGCTGTGGTCTGCAGGCTGCAGCCGTCTGCTTTACCCTAGCTGGCTACAAAAATAGGGGGAACCCTACGTCATTTTTTTTTCATTTTTTTGGCTAAATACAAAGCTAAGCACCCCTTAGTGCCACATGAAAGGCACCAAAGGGTGCAAAATTACAAAATGCAGGAGAGTGGGACATTATGTGTTTTTCCGCCATGACAGAAAAGACTGATATGAAGTGTACAAGCACAGGAAAATCACCAGAGCGCTCTACGCTGTGAAAAGCAGTAGAAAATGGCACTGGAGTGAACATGTGAGCGCCTCATGTAGGTTGAAGCTATGGATCCTGGGTAAATTTATGTATTTTCCCTCCTTCAGTTTTTTTGCAGTACGCAAAAAAAAACAGAAGGCACACGGATGACAAACGGATGACATACGGACCATCTACGGAAAGGAAACGGATGCCACACGGATGCACCCGTGAAAAAAAACGGACTGTTTTTTGCAGACCGCAAAAATGGATCGGTCGTGTTAATGTAGCCTTATTCTGATCTGCCGTTTTAAACAGCAGGCAGAAATAAGTGAATAACACCCCCCAGCGTCAGAAAATCTCCGGGGTTTCAGGCGTAGCTGAGACCCTGGAGATCCTGATTCAGGACGGTTTTTCCGGTCCCCGCTCACGTGATCACAGGTATACACCGTACACCGATGATCACGTTACAGTAAATGACAGTGTCGGTAAAAAATTATTTATCTCCCATCTGGCATGAACAAACATGATAAATCTCCTACCTGGTCCCCTCCGGTCCCCCGGTGTTGCCAAAGTGCCCCCCCTGATGCCCTCCCAGAAATCCAAGATGGCCGCGCGCACAGCAGCGCGCCGGCCGCATTCACCCTACTCCTCTGATTTCTGTCACATGTGCCATGACACATGCGACAGAAAACTCCTCCCCAGGCCCTGCCAGGTCACCCCCTATAACCCCACTGGTGTTCCCCGGTGTCCCACGGTACCTGTGCAGCGTTGATCCCCCGCGGCCCTCTCCTTCACAATAGACGCTGCCGCATGCACAGAGCGGCTGTCAGCTCAAGTTCCTGTGTTCAGACACAGTGAGTGGTGGTTATGCATCTGTAAGCTAAATGGGCGGCACGGTGGATCAGTGGTTAGCACTGCAGTCTTGCAGCGCTGAAGTCCTGGGTTCAATTCCCACCAAGGACCCCATCTGCAAGGAGTTTGTATGTTCTCCCCGTGTTTGCGTGGGTTTCCTCCCACACTCCAAAGACATACAGATAGGGAATTTAGATTGTGAGCCCCAATGGGGACAGTGTTCCCAATGTATGCAAAGCGCTATGGAATTAATAGCGCTAAATAAATGAATAAATTATTATTATTACTGCAATGCCCTGCTCATGAGGTAAGGAACATAGTTGATCAGGAGAGCTGTATACTACATTTCCAAATGGAGGCATTTGATTTTATAGTTGCCCTGCTGAACGACTACCAAACATGAGAATCCGTTATACGCCACAAGAAAACACATCTAAATAGCGAGCTCTGTTGTTTAGTATTCATTCAGCTGGATAACTGGACTTAAAGGGGTATTCCATCTCTAAGATCCTATCCCCAATATATAGTAGGTGGAATAGCAATAATATCAGCAAATACCAATATTTAGAAATGTAGAATAGTTCTCCTGATTAGGCATGCCCTTACCTCATGAGCAGGGCATTGCAGCTTTGGTAGCAACCGTTACGACATGGACTCTGCTGCTGTGGACCCGGGGAGAGTGGGTGCAGATTCATTGCACCCACACTCCTCACATGGAGGGTCTGCACTCCTAGGAAATGGGGGATACGTTCCCGTTTTTTCCTTACAATAAATTTGTGAAAGAGGGAATGTTTTGGGGAGTTTCTTTCAAATAATTTTTTTTGTCGATTTTTTTGTTAGTACTGACAGTTTGTGATGTCAGGTATCTGATAGACACCATGATATCACAAACTGCTGGGCTTGATGTGAGGTGACTTTACAACTAGTATCAACCCCATTTATTACCCCGTTTGCCACTGCACCAGGGCACGGGATGAGCTGTGGTGAAGCGCCAGGATTGGCGCTTCTAGTGGATGCGCCACGTCTGGGGTGCCTGTGGCCTGCTATTTTTAGGCTGTGAAGGCCTAATAACTATGGACCTTCCCACCCTGAGAATACCAGACCACTTCGCTTTACCTTGGCTGGTGATCCAATTTGGGGGGGGACGCTACTTTTTTTTTGTAATTATTATTATTTATAAAATAATTATAAAAAAAGAGCCTGGGGTGACCTCTACATTGGATCCCCAATCACGGTAAAGCGAACAGCTGTGGTTTTCAGGCTACAGCCGTCTGCTTTACCCTAGCTGGCTATCAAAAATGGGGGGACCCAAAATCATTTTTTTTTTAACTATTTTTTAAATAGAAAAAATTATTGGGCTTCCCTATATTTTGATTGCCAGCCAAGGTAACGCCAGGCAGATGTGGGTGGCAACCCATAGCTGTCTGCTTTATCTGCACTGAGAATCAAAAATACCGTGGAGCGCTACGTCATTTTTTTAAAGATTTATTTTTACAGCACTGTCATGTCAGGCAATCAAAATACAGGGAAACCCTTTTTGTTTTTAGTTATTTAAATAAATAATTAAAAAAAAATATATGGGCTCCCGCTGTATTTTTTGTATTGCTAGATAAGGGCAATTGAAGCAGCTACTGGCTGCTAACCCCCACTGCTTGGTGTTACCTTCACTGGCAATGGAAAATCCAGGGAAGCATTTTTTATTTTTTTTGCCAAAAAACTACAAAAAAATGACGTGCGCTTCGCCATATTTTTGTATGCTAGCCAGGTACAGCAGGCAGGTACGGGCTGCCCGTAACCCCCAGCTGCCTATTTGTACCCGGCTGGGAACTAAAAATATAGAGAAGCCCTTTTTTTAATTAATTCATGAAATTTATGAAATAATTAAAAAAAAAAAAAACGACGTAGGCTTCGCCCCATTTTTGTGTCCAGCCGGGTACAACTAGGCAGCTGGGGATTGGAATCCACAGCACAGGTTAGCCCGAGGTTTCTGGGCCCCTCTGCTGCGAATTGCAGTCCGCAGCCGCCCCAGAAAATGGCTCTCTCATAGAAGCGCCATCATCTGGTGCTGTATCCAACTCTTCCAACAGCCCTGGAGCTGGGTGGCTTGTTGGGTAATCATGAGTTAATACTGGCTTTGTTTTACTAGCCAGTATTAAGCCAGAGATTCTTAATGTCAGGCACGTTTGAATCGGCCATTAAGAATCTCCAATAAAGGGTTAATAAAAACACCACACATAGAAAAAATACTTTAATAGAAATAAATACACAGACACATTAGAGACTCCATCTTTATTACCCCTTGTCAGCCCTCCACGATCCTGCTCTTATGTCTTCTTTCCCCTTCAACACATGCAGCTCTGTCTGCTCCATCAGACAGCACAGCTGCATGGGAGAAAGGACGCTGTGCTCCGTGCAGAAATCACTCTGTGAGAGTGACCACAGGCTCCCGGCTGTAAGCGGTGGCACGGGTTGCCATAGCAACGCTGCTCCGATCACGTGACTCCGGTGCCGCTGTGTGCTGGTAGCGGGACGTCCCCATCACCGCTACCAAGTGCGTTGCTATGGCAACGGTGATCTCCGTGATTGACCGGCTGTGTCAGTCGGTCAGGAGCCGACTTCTGCGGACGCTGGTAACTACGGTAAACATTGGGTAACCCAGAAGCCCTTTCCTTGGTTACCCGATGTTTACCGTAGTTACCAGCGTCCGCCGCTCTCACGCTGCCAGTGCCAGCCCCCTGCACACATAGCCAGACTACACATCGGGTTAAATTAACCCGATGTGTACTCTTGCTAGGATTGCAGGGAGCCAGCGCTAAGCGGTGTGCGCTGGTAACCAAGGTAAATATCGGGTTGGTTACCCGATATAACCGTGTAACAGAGAGATGCAATGACAGGTCCTACATGACGCGTCACAGTCATGTGACCAGTCTGTAGCCAATGAGATAACAGGCACGTGACTGGTCACATGGCTATTTTTCACGTCACGATAGGTCCTGTATCACTGCTGGCAGTGCTGGTTACCGGGAGGATTCAGCGACCATCGGATGGAATAGCGGCAGGAGACAGAGTGCAGGAGGGATCGCGGGGACCGGTAAGTGTTATGGCAATGTTTATTAACTGTATGTGTACATTTATAATGTGTTTTTATGTGTTTGTGATTGCCTCCTATTGTTTCCTATGCGGTTCGAGAGGTTCGCCGAACCGGTTAGCCGAACCGAACTCGAACGAGTCGTCCGTTCGGCGAATGAAACTCGAGCCGAACCACGGCCGGTTCGCTCATCTCTAGTCTTCACATGTAGAGTATTACATTGGCACATGAAAGAAACTGGAGCTTATAACAATAAATATTTAACTAAAGTCATTAATGATGGTATCAAATAAAAAAAATCTAGTCTTTTGAAATTCAAATTCACCAGCTTCAACACATTTTTCTCAAAAACTGGATTTGTATCGAATCAAGTACTGCTAAGCCTATATGTCAAGATCCATGCTTGGCTCAGTCGCCGCTGAGCCATTGCTGGTATCTGATCTCAGGGTTACAGGTCATGGGAGGGGTTAATTCCATTCTGCCTTGTTACGGAGGACAGGCCACTATATCCTGGTGCTGCTCCTCCGGAACAGTGCCAGTAATAGTTACTGCTCTGCAGCGTGTCTGCCTGACTCACATGAGTTAACCTGATCTGTCCTGCCTCCCTGCTACCTAGTCATGACCTGGACCCTCCTCTGTTCAACTGTCCCTCATTTACTGACTCTCCTTTCCTGTCTGTAGTTGTCCTAGTCCTATCTGTCTGACCCGGTCCCAATCTGTGTATCCTCCATCCCTGTACATTAGTTTGACTGCCTGGCCTCTGACCTGTGTCCTTGTTCCCGACCTTCGCTCCGTCTCTCCCTTTTGCTGTATACATGAGATCCCGGCGCCTGAACCGTGGCTATCACATGACTACGATTTGTTTACTCCTGTTGCAGACCCTGCTTGCTGACTACCCTTTTGTGGGTTATTTGTTAACTGCACTTTGGAAATCTCTTTCCAATTAGTCTCAGTGCCTCCACAAGCGAGTGTGAAATTATAATTGCCCAGAAAAGATTTGCAACACTATTGAGTTCTGCTAGGAGTGTAACAAACCCCTTTTGAGTTCTTTGATACAAACACACAGTTGTAGAAATGGTAAAAGGACTTCAACATATCAGTCTAGGAAAAAAGGGATAGCAACTGGAGGTAATAAAGAGCCTATTAAACAACATACTAACAGAATTTTTAGACTTCTTAAATTTGTAAAAACAGTTAAAAAATGATTAGCCACTTTTGGAATCTGCAATGTATTTGATATTTGTAAAATGAATGAACAATTGTAATGATTTTTTATCAAGCTATCCTCAAATTATCACTTTATTTAGGAAGCAAGAAAAGGTTTGCTTTTTTTGAAAATTAAGTAATGATATGCCCATAAGACATGAAAATATGATGCCTATTTTGCAAGCAATCGCAGTGCTATATATGTACAACACACTGGACAAGCACAAGAAATGTATGCGGGTGTGAAGCAGCAGTGGCAGGGAAAATTGCAAAGTCAGCAACTGCACAGTACAGAATAGGAAGGTGCAGGCAAGGAGATGCTCTGACAGTCCTGGTAGCAGCATATAGCATAGCACTAAGTAACATAGTGTGCAGAGGCAGGACATTTGTTGCTGACGTGGCTGTCCAGCTGTAAAGCAGGAGTATGGTGCAGTAGTTGCAGGCAAGAGATTTCCTCTGATAGGCACCATTGCCCCACTTAACAGGAAAAGTGTTGTGGCTCTGGCTGGGTTCGCGGATAGGTGCATTGCTGTTCATACCTATACCTTTCAAGGTGCCCCTTCTCGCTATTGTCTTGGCCAAGCCAGGACCGGATCATGGAGGAAACGGAAATCGAGACTGATAATTCTTTCTTAAACAACAGTTCTTTACTGCACAGTCTCTAGATGGCAACTTTACACAAGAACTAGATTGAACACATATTTATGACCGTTTCATTAGTATGAAGCATCAACATACACATTTCCTCTAAGTTCACGTCAGCTGTTATTATTGTGGGTGTTCCCAGTCTTCCTGCTGCAGCCCAGCCTAGCACAATAGAGCTGTTCTTGAGAGTCAATCCAGTCCCTGTGCAGCTCTGTGTCCTCCCAGCAACAGGGAGTAGTGACACTCTCTGATCTGACACACTTTACTGCATACTCGTCTAGTGTCCAACTCTAGACCCTACCCACAAGGGGTGCTACGGCGCTCAACCAGTCCCAGATTTTCTACTGGTTTTCATTTTGGGTTACAACCACTCTCTGTGTGTCCATTTGTGTGTGTCTCTCCCTCAGCACTAGCTCCTTCCCCATCGGCTAATCCCAACTGCCAACTGTCACTTTCTCTGCAGTCCCGGTCAACCTATCTTACCAACATCTTATGTTATAACCTTATATCACTACCAGCACTGCTACCTCTATATATTACTTTACTTTAACTTTAAATTGGTTTCCTACATAACATTACTTTATATCTTATATTTAAGAACACATTCAATGTCATCCAGAGGTAGGAATTCTACCACCATCTTACATAGCCTTAAGGGTGGCAGCATAAGTTGCTTAAAATGTGACTGGGCAGGAAAAAATATATCTAATTATGTATGGCCAGTACTGGCAACCCAGCAGCTAGGTATAGATGGCATGATGGACAGGGGGTGGATGCTTGTCTTATTATGGGACATCATTACTGATGGCAGCCCAATAGTGTAAAAGGCAGACAAAGGACAGATGGACAGGCAGTTGTTATGGCTAAAGTAATAATTGGTGGACATCATCCCTAAGTGAATGAAAATCTACATTGATACATACTTGATCTATTCTGATAGATGTGAGGTTTTTATGCTCGCAAAAGATAACCTGGTCTGCTTGGGTTTGAAAAAGCCACCGGCCGTGCAGCTTGTGTGTATACTGGAAGCTGGACATTGCAAACTGGGCCAGTTTTTGCCACTGAAAAAAAAAAGATGAAAATAATACGAACATATACCCTGCTGTAACTAAAATAAAAGCATAATGCATATAAATAAACATAGGGTATTTAGTAAACACTGTTTTTGATCAAAAAACCGTAAAGCCATCCCAATGTGACAAAGTGTACCCAATTGGGATGGTACCTTCACTCTCTAATATTACCA